>NC_088398.1:76519277-76819277 GCF_034236695.1 Oncorhynchus nerka | reverse complement strand
TAACCCACATTAATGCATAGTGCATTTAATGTTATGAAAAACAAATGTAAAATCAGTGATTATTTTTTAATAATTGAAATAATAATAATAATTTTAATAATTGAAACATTCAGGTTACATCAACTAAGCCAAAAGGATGGTGGAAGCGGGGACAATGTCCGTCCCATAAAAATAATTATTTATGAATCAGCAACAACGTCACGACGCGAAGAAGTGAGAAAGACACAGGCGTTGGGTGGAATTTTCCGTCGTCGTGGTTGCCAGCCAGGAAGCACCTGCATGTCTGATTAAAACCTCTGTCATCAAGAAGGAGTAAAGGAGTGGCTGGCACAAGCAAGCTGGCAACTTCCAAGATGGAACATGAGATTTTATACTCAAATAACTCATGTGGTATTTTCTATTTCAACTTTATTCTCAAGGACCAGTCATGAGAAGGCAATGCTGTCAAATAAAAGTATTTTATCAGGGATTGATCAGCTATGAAATTAGAATATAGAATTAGAATATCAAATAACATAACTCGCATAATTTCTAATCCTCTTTTCTATATAGAAAATAAATATACACTGCTCAAAAAAATAAAGGGAACACTAAAATAACACATCCTAGATCTGAATTAATTAAATATCCTTATTAAATACTTTTTACAGTTTAAGTCGGACGTTTACATACACCTAAGCCAAATACATTTAAACTCTGTTTAGCAGAATTCCTGACATTTAATCCCAGTAAAAAATCCCTGTTTTAGGTCAGTTAGGATCACCACTTTATTTTAAGAATGTGAAATGTCAGAATAATAGTAGAGAGAATGATTTATTTCAGCTTTTATTTCTTTCATCACATTACCAGTGGGTCAGAAGTTTACATACACTCAATGAGTGTTTGGTAGCATTGCCTTTAAATTGTTCAATTGGGTGAATTTTGGCCCATTCCTCCTGAAAGAGCTGGTGTAACCGAGTCAGGTTTTTAGGCCTCCTTGCTCGCACACGCTTTTTCAGTACTGCCCACAAATTTTCTATAGGATTGAGGTCAGGGATTTGTGATGGCCACTCTAATACCTTGACTTTGTTGTCCTTAAGCCATTTTGCCACAACTTTGGAAGTATGTTTGGGCTCATTGTTCATCTGGAAGACCCATTTGCGACCAAGCCTTAACTTCCTGAGTGATGTCTTGAGATGTTGCTTATGTTGCAATATATCCACATACTTTCCCCCCCTCATTATGCCATCTATTTTGTGAAGTGCACCAGTCCCTCCTGCAGAAAAGCACCCCCACAACATGATGATGCCACCCCCGTGCTTCACAGTTGGGATGGTGTTCTTGGGCTTGCAAGCCTCCCCCTTTCCCCTCCAAACATAACGATGGTCATTATGGCCATACAGCTCTATTTTTGTTTCATCAGACCAGAGGACATTTCTCCAAAAACTACGGTCTTTGTCCCCATGTGCAGTTGCAAACTGTAGTCTGGCTTTTTTATGGCGGTTTTGGAGCAGTAGCTTCTTCCTTGCTGAGTGGCCTTTCAGTTTATGTCGATATAGGATTTGTTTTACTGTGGATATAGATACTTTTGTACCTGTTTCCTCCAGCATCTTCACAAGGTCCTTTGCTGTTGTTCTGGGAATGAGTTGCACGTTTCGCACCAAAGTACGTTAATCTCTAGGGGACAGAACGCGTCTCCTTCCTGAGCGGTATGACGGCTGCGTGGTGCCATGGTGTTTATACTTGCGTACTATTGTTTGTACAGATGAACGTGGTACCTTCATGCATTTGGAAATGGCTCCCAAGGATGAACCAGACTTGTGGAGGTCTACTATTTTCTTTTCTGAGGTCTTGGCTGATTTCTTTTGATTTTCCCATGATGTCAAGCAAAGAGGCACTACGTTCGAAGGTAGGCCTTGAAATACATCCACAGGTACACCTCCAATTGACTCAAATTAGCCTATCAGAAGCTTCTAAAGCCATCACATAATTTTCTGGAATTTTCCAAGCTGTTTAAAGGCACAGTCAACATAATGTTTGTAAACTTCTGACCCACTGGAATTGTGATACCGTGAATTAGAAGTGAAATAATCTGTCTGTAAGCAATTGTTGGAAAAATGACTTGTGTCATGCACAAAGTAGATGTCCTACCCGACTTACCAAAACTATAGTTTGTTAACAAGAAATTTGTGGAGTGGTTGATAAACAAGTTTTAATGACTCCAACCTAAGTGTAAGTAAACTTCCAACTTCAACTGTATATATATATATATATACTATGACTGTTTGAGGTTGTGGACAGGTGTATTTTATACTGATAACGAGTTCAAACAGGTGCCATTAATACAGGTAACGAGTGGAGGACAGAGGAGCCTCTTAAAGAATAAGTTACAGGTCTGTGAGAGCCAGAAATCATGCTTGTTTGTAGGTGACCAAATGCTTATTTTCCACCATAATTTGCAAATAAATTCATTAAAAATCCTACAATGTGATTTTCTGGATTTTTTTTCTCATTTCGTCTGTCATAGTTTAAGTGTCCCTATGATGAAAATTATAGGCCTCTCTCATCTTTTTAAGTGGGAGAACTTGCACAATTGGTGGCTGACTAAATACTTTTTTGCCCCACTGTATATATATATATATATATATATATATATATATATATATATATATATATATATATGTTTTCTTTTTATGACCCATTAGGAGGATTACCTTTATACACATTGAAAGTATTTCCATTCATCCTCCTGATGCTTGGACTGCTTACGAAATCACACTACTTTCAGTGTGTGTGTGTGTGTGTGCGCGCACGTGTGTGTGTTCTCACTTGCTAGTCCTGTAGGTGTACTTGTAGGTGACCTCGCGAGAGACCTGTCTAGCCAGACCAAACAACTCTTCTCTCCTGGTCAGCAGGGAGACCTCCTTCATACACAACTGAGCTGCTGCCTCATTCACTGTCAGCTAGACACAGAGAAGGGGGAGGAGGAGAGGAGGGGAAGAAGAGGAGTTGGAGGGTCATTGTTATAACGAGTTCTCAAAGTTGAATGACAACAATCAAGTTCCCAAATATCTGAAAATGTTACTTTTTTGCACACTGATGCCACACACAAACAAACAGACACAAACAGACACATGCACAAACACCCTCTTTCCCCATCTACCTCGTGAAGTGTGAAGTGCTTGCCATCCTTCCTCTTGGAGTCAAAGCGTCCGTAGATTGCGCTGTACTTGCGTATCTCTTCTTCCCTCCTCGGGTCCTCCTCCTCCATGTCCAGGATGTGGCAGATCACCTTGGACAGCTTCTTGTTGCCCCGCAGCCCCTCCTTCACCTCGGACGGGTCGCTCCGGGGCAGCGCCTGGGCCAGCCGCTCCACACACTCTGCCAGCGACCTCAACGCTGCGGCATCTAGTACCTCCTCGCTGCGGGGGGACGGCGGCGAGGGAGAACCCAGACCCAGGGTCATCTCAGCAGGGGACAGGCTTCGCTCGCTCTCCGCTCCCCCGCCGCGAGAGGACAAGGAGCCCCAGAAACGAGGTTCGCTGCCAATCTGCACTGGAGACCCAGAGGCCGAACATCCTCGTCCCTCGCCCCCCACCCCTGACGCCCCCACACATTCCGCCGCCAGTAGAGTGGGCACCGTGACGTGGGCGCTAGTCTTAGAATTACCGTTAGCTTCCAGCTTGTAGACAGGGATGCTGCAGACAGGGAGAGAGGCCAGGGGCTGGTTGAAAAGGGCCGGGTTGGTGACCCAGTCTCGCAGGGCCTTCTGGAGCCTCCTAACATGGAGGGGCTTGCTGGCCATGCCCACCAGGGCCATGATCTCCAGGAACTCCTCCTCGGCCGCCTCACACAGCTGCTGCACGTCGTCGCCACCCTGCTGGATGAAGGCCCCGTAGTAAGACAGCAGGTTGGCCCTCTGGAGGATCCTGTAGAGCTGGAGCTCCCCAAGGGTCCTGGGTAACACCGCCGCCATCCCTGACAGAACACACTGACAACTTAGTTTCAATGCTGCCAACATACCTGACAGAACACACACACACACTATTGCCATATACTTTAACAGTCATAAAAATGATGACATAACATGCTATGTCAAGTCTGAGAAGTGATAGTCTTAACACTGTGAAAACCACTATGAAATTCTAAAACCAGCAACATGCACATAATACAAATAAATTGTTCATAGTCAAACTCCAGAAATACAAAGTACATTTCAGCCGTGAAAGACCTGAACAATAAATAAATCATAAATAATCTATGAATATAAAAAACACAGCAAAAATATACCAGATATATACACTTCTAATGTCCTGTAGATTAGAGGGATAGAGAACATGAAGCAGTGGAGCATGCAGACACAGAGAGGCAGCTCTGAATCCATCCCAGCATGCAACACTCCTGGAGACCAGGGAGAGTTACACATCATACATACTCTTCAGCACACGTAGTTGCTCGCTCTCTCTTTAGATCCGTTAGGCATTGTAGATCAAGATAATGTTATCCTGTTCACTATTGGAAGGTTTATCAAATCAAATCAAATTTATTTATATAGCCCTTCGTACATCAGCTGATATCTCAAAGTGCTATACAGAAACCCAGCCTAAAACCCCAAACAGCAAGCAATGCAGGTGTAGAAGCACCTGTACAGAAACCCAGCCTAAAACCCCAAACAGCAAGCAATGCAGGTGTAGAAGCACCTGTACAGAAACCCAGCCTAAAACCCCAAACAGCAAGCAATGCAGGTGTAGAAGCACCTGCTCTTTAAAACATTTTCCTCTCTCTCGCTCTCTATCTCTCACAGGGTTGTGGTAGTAACCTGTTGCACTGATGTTAAGGCCGAGGTATGTATAGTTTTTTTGTGTGCTCTAGGGCAATGGTATCTAGTTGTAATTTGTATTTGTGGTCCTGGCAACTTTTTTGGAACACCATTATTTTTGTCTTACTGAAATATACTGTCAGGGTCCAGGTCTGACAGAATCTGTGCAGAAGATCTAATTGCTACTGTAGGCCCACCTTGGTTGGGGACAGAAGCACCAGATCATCAGCAAAGAGTAGACATTTGACTTCAGATTCTAGTAGTCTCTCTCTCAGCATGGAGTCAACCATTGTGTGTGTATGTATTGTATGTGTGAATTCCTCCCCCACTCCCTGTCCCCAGTACAGTTTATAGCTAGCTACCCAACAGAGCCAGTGAGAAGAGTGACAGGGAGTAGGGAGTGAAATGGAGCAACAAGGCAGGTTGCTGTCTATCACAGTGGCCCATTTACATTACATTGCACTGCATCTGCGCACAAAAAGTGGGTTGTGCACTGAGAATTTCACACACACACACACACAAACACTTCAGCCAATCCCAATGTGCAATTATAAATCAACTCAATCCCAGTTTTCATACCCCTTGACTTATTCCACATTTTGCAGCCTGTTACAGCCTGAATTCAAAATTGATAATCACAAAGTGAAAATGTGTTTTTAGAAGGTTTTCTAAATGTATTGGAAATGAAATGGAAAAATATCAAATTTACATAAGTATTCACACCCCTGAGTCAATACATGTTAAAATCACCGTTAGCAGTGATCACAGCTGTGAGTCCTTCTGGGTAAGTCTCTAAGAGCTTTGCATACCTGGATTGTACAATATTTGCACTTTTAAACTTTTTTTGAATTCTTCAAGCTCTTTCAAGTTGGTTGTTGATCATTGCTAGACAGCCATTTTCAAGTCTAGCCATAGATTTCCAAGCTGATTTAAGTCAGAATTGTAACTAGGCCACTCAGGAACATTCAATGTTGTCTTGGAAAGCAACTCCAGTGTATTTTTGGCCTTGTGTTTAAGATTATTGTCCAATGGTGAATTTGTCTCCCAGTGTCTGTTGGAAATCAGACAGAACCAGGTTTTCCTCTAGGATTTTGCCTGTGCATAGCACTATTCTGTTTAGATGTATACCCAAAACCCTCTAGTCCTTGCCAATGACAAGCATACCCATAACATAATGCAGCTACCACCATGCTTGAAAATATGGTGAGTGGTACTCAATGATGTGTTGTGTTGGATTGGCCACAAACATAACACTTTGTATTCAGGACAAAAAGTTAATTTTAAAGTTAATTGCCACATTTTTAGCAGTTTTAGTGTAGTGCCTTATTGCAAACAGGATGCATGTTTTGGAATAATTGTATTATGTACAGGCTTCCTTCTTTTCACTCTATCAATTAGGTTAATATTGTGGAGTAACTACAATGTTGTCGATCCATCCTCAGTTTTCTCCTATCACAGCCATTACACACCATTGGCTTCATTGTGAAATCCCTGAGTGGTTTCCTTCCTCTCTGTCAACTGAGATAGGAAAGATGCCTGTATCTTACTGACAAATCAATACAAATAAATCTAGCTAGCTTTCAGCTGACTGTTGTTAGCGAGAGAGGCTAGCTGCTGGACTTTGGACAAGCAACCTAACATTAGCTAACATTAGCTAGCTAGCTGGCTACCTACAGTTGAAGTCGGAAGTTTACATACACTTAGGTTGGAGTCATTAAAACTCATTTTCAACCACTCCACAAATTTCTTGTTAACAAACTATAGTTTTGGCAAGTCAGTTAAGACATCTACTTTGTGCATGACACAAGTAATTTTTCCAACAATTGTTTACAGACAGATTATTTCACTTATAATTCACTGTATCACAATTCCAGTGGGTCAGAAGTTTACATGCACTAAGTTGACTGTGCCTTTAAACAGCTTGGAAAAGTCGAGAAAATGATGTCATGGGCTAATTGACAATTTACCTGTGGATGTGTTTTAAGGTCTACCTACAAACTCAGTGCCTCTTTGCTTGACATCATGGGGGAAAAAATAAATCATACCTCAGAAGAAAACAAATTGTAGACCTCCACAAGTATGGTTCATTCTTGGGAACAATTTATAAATGCCTGAAGGTACCACGTTCATCTGTACAAACAATAGTACAAAAGTATAAACACCATGTGACCACGCAGCCGTCATACCACTCAGGAAGGAGACGCGTTCTCTCTCCTAGAGATTAACATACTTTAGTGCGAAAAGTGCAAATCAATCCCAGAACAACAGCAAAGAGTCTTGTGAAGATGCTGGAGGAAACAGGTACAAAAGTATTTATATCCACAGTAAAACGAGTCCTATATCGACATAACCTGAAAGGCCGCTCAGAAAGGAAGAAGACACTGCTCCAAAACCGCCATAAAAAAAGCCAGACTACGGTTTCCAACTGCACATGGGGACAAAGTTCGTACTTTTTGGAGAAATGTCCTCTGGTCTGATGAAACAAAAATAGAACTGTTTGGCCATAATGACCATTGTTATGTATGGAGGAAAAAGGGGGAGGCTTGCAAGCCGAAGAACACCATCCCGACCGTGATGCACGGGGGTGGCAGCATCATGTTGCGGGGGTGCTTTGCCTTAGGAGGGACTGGTGCCCTTCACAAAATTGATGGAACATGAAGGAAAATTATGTGGATAATATTGAAGCAACATCACAAAACATCAGTCAGGAAGTTAAAGCTTGGTCGCAAACGGGTCCTCCAAATTGACAATGACCCCAAATCTTCTTCCAAAGTTGTGGCAAAATGGCGTAAGGACAACAAAGTCAAGGTATTGGAGTGGCCATCACAAAGCCCTGACCTCAATCCTATAGAAAATTTGTGGGCAGAACTGAAAAAACGTGTGCGAGCAAAGAGGCCTACAAACCTGACTCAGTTCCACCAGCTCTGTCAGGAGGAATGGGCCACAATTCACCTTACTTATCGTGGGAAGCTTGTGGAAGGCTACCTGAAACGTTTGACCCAAGTTAAACGATTTAAAGGCAATGCTACCAAATACTAATTGAGTGTATGTTTTTTATGTTTTAAAAAAAATGTTTGCTACTTTATACACAGTACCAATGAAGAGTTTGGACACACCTACTCATACAGTGTAGAATAATAGTAAAGACATCGGAACTATGAAATAACACATATGGAATCATGTAGTAACCAAAAAAGCATTAATTGAAATGCACCTAATGAAGCTGGTTGAGAGAATGCCAAGAGTGTGCAAAGCTGTCATCAGGGCAAAGGGTGGTTACTTTGAAGAATCTCAAATATATTTGGATTTGTTCGACACTTTTTTGATTACGACATGACAATATGTGTTATTTCATAGTTTGTTGTCTTCACTATTATTCTAAAATGTAGAAAATCGTAAAAATAAAGAAAACCATGGAATTTTGACCTTTATTTAACTAGGCAAGTCAGTTAAGAACAAATTCTTATTTTCAATGACGGCCTAGGAACAGTGGGTTAACTGCCTGTTCAGGGGCAGAATGACAGAATGACCTTGTCAGCTCGGGGATATGAACTTGCAACCTTCCGGTTACTAGTCCAATGCTCTAACCGCTAGGCTACCCTGCCACCCCAGGTGTGTTCAAACTTTTCACTGCTACTGTATAAATAATATATATATTACATTTACATAATTATTCAGACCCTTTACTCAGTACTTTGTTGAAGCACCTTTGGCAGCGAATACAGCCTCAAGTCTTCTTGGTTATGACGCTACAAGCTGGGCACACCTGTATTTGGGGAGTTTCTTCCATTATTCTCTGCAGATCCCCTCAAGCTCTGTCAGGTTGGATGAGGAGCATTGCTGCACAGCTATTTTCAGATCTATCCAGAGATGTCCGATCGGGTTCAAGTCCGGGCTCTGGCTGGGCCACTCAAGGACATTCAGAGACTTGTCCCAAAGACACTCCTGCGTTGTCATGGCTGTGTGCTTAGGGTTGCTGTCCTGTTGGAAGGTTAACCTTCGCCCCAGTGTGAGGTCCTGAGCACTCTGGAGCAGGTTTTCATCAAAGATCTCCCTGTACTTTGCTCCGTTCATCTTTGCCTCAATCGTGACTTGTCTCCCAGTCCCTGAAAAACACCCCCACAGCATGATGCTGCCACCACCACGCTTCACCGTAGGGATGGTGCCAGGTTACCTCCAGATGTGACGCTTGGCATTCAGGCCAAATAGTTCAATCTTGGTTTCATCAGACCAGAGAATCTTGTTTCTCATGGTCAGTCTTCAGGTGCCTTTTGGCAAACTCCAAGCGGGCTGTCATGTGCCTTTTACCGAGGAGTGGCTTCCGCCTGGTCACTCTACCATAAAGGCCTGATCGGTGGAGTGCTGCATAGATGGTTGGCCTTCTGGAAGGTTCTCCCATCTCAACAGAGGAACTCTAGAGCTTTGTCAGAGTGACCATCGGGTTCTTGGTCACCTCCCTGACCAAGGCTTGATTGCTCAGTTTGGCCAGGCAGCGAGCTCCAGGAAGAGTCTTGGTGGTTCGAAACTTCATCCATTTAAGAATGATGGCGGATACTGTGTTCTTGTACCTTCAATGCTGCAGACATTTTTTGGTACCCTTCCCCAAATCTGTTCCTTGACACATCCTGTCTCAGAGCTCTACGGACAACTTCTTTGTGCTTTGACATGCACTGTCAACTGTGGGACCTTATATAGACAGGTGTGTGCCTTTCCAAATCATGTCCAATCAATTGAATTTACCACAGATGGACTCCAATGAAGTTGTAGAAACATCTCAAGGATGATCAATGGAAACAGGATGCACGTGAGCAAAGGGTCTGAATACTTATGTAAATAAGGTATTTCTGTTTTTTATTTTTAATACATTTGCAAAAAATTCTGTCAATATGGGGTATTGTGTGTAGATTGATGTAAAATGGACTAAATGAAAAAAATGCACAATAAGGCTGCGACATAACAAAATGTGGGAAAAGTAACCAACAGTACCTGCAGAAAGTTCTCACACTCCTTAAAATTGATCACATTGATATTTTGTGTCACTGATCTACATACCCCATAATTTCAAAGTGGAATTTTGTTTGTAGAATATTTTTTAATTAATAAAGCATTAAAAGCTGAAATGTATTGAGTCAGTAAGTATTCAACCCTTTGTTATGGCCTCAATAAGTTCAGGAGTAGAAATATACAAGTCGCATAATAAGTTGCATGGACTCATTCCATGTTCAATAAAAGTTGTTAGCATGATTTTTGAATGAGTACCCAATCTCAGACATATAATTATCTGTAAGGTCCCTCAATCGAGTAGTGAATTTCAAGCACAAATTCAACAACAAAGACCAGGGAGGTTTTTCAATGCCTCGCAAAGGGCACTGATTGGTAGATGGGTAAAAAAAAAATAAAGCAGATGCTGAATATCCCTAGTTATTAATTACACTATGGATGGTGTATCAATACACCCAGTCACTACAAAGATACATACGTCTTTCCTAACTCAGTTGCCGGAGAGGAAGGAAACTGCTCAGAGATTTCACCATTGGCCTCATAGTGATTTTAAAACAGTTGCAGAGTTTAATAGTTGAGATATGAGAAAACTGAAAATGTAGTTACTCCACAACACTAACCTAAATGACAGAGTGAAAAGAAGGACGTCTGTACAGTTCAACGAGGCACTTAAAGCTGCAATATGTCACTTTTTGGGCGACCTGACCAAATTCATATAGAAAGCAAGTCTAAGAAGTGGTAGATATGTTCTATTTCTATGCTTTCCGTTTTTAAAATTTCATTTTTGCATCTTTTACTTTCAGTTTTCTACTCCAAACAACTGAGAAAAAAAAAATGTGGGGGTATGAAAACTATATATTTCACGGTTTAAATGGTACAATGATTCTTTACACTACGCTTGTTCGTCACAAAATTAAGCGAACTATTATAATTTCAGGAAGCAAGAAATGGTGGAGTGATTTCCGCATGGTGCATCTTTAAGTAATACTGCAAAAAATGTGGCAAAGAAATGTACTTTTTCTATTAGATATTTCTGTATTTCATATTTCTGTTTTCACTTGGTCATTATTGGGTACTGTGTTTAGATGGGTGAGATGAAAAAAGTGTTTTATCCATTTAGAATGCATGCTGTAACACAACAAAATGTGGAATAAGGGGTATGAATACTTTCTGAAGGCACTGTAGCTAGCTATTTACAGTATCCTAGGTTAGTTCACATAGGCTTCTTATGACTGTCAGTCTGATGCAAGCAACTGTGTTGTTGCCGAGCAACCGACCCAGTGTTAGAACTCTGCGCTTCGGCTAAAATAGACGTTAGCATAGTCAGAAATGCTAAAAAAAAATGTAGCATATCGTTGGTTCTTAATTGACAGAAATTAGCACGTGAGAGCGACATATTATACATTTAATCAAAACTGTTGCCCCATAAACGTTTTCAGTCCGACAAGGTGGCAAGTTTAATGATCACTTTATAGATGCTGTAGTCTCGTTCTTATCCAATGCCTAGATATTGAGCTCGGTCGGGCCAAGACCTTGTCTTTTTTTCCTAATGCCGGACGGCTCATGACAAGAGGCAGGGAGTGTGTTGGGTACCTCCAATCAAGTTGATTTTTGAAGTTTCATCGACATTGGTGTCATATTGGATTAGATATCATGTTAGGGAAATCTGAATATCATGGTAGGGATATTTGAATGATATCATGGTAGGGAGATTTGAATGTAGCATTGAGATTCAAACATCCATACTATACAGTCGTGACGAACTGCTCTGTGGCTGAGTCCCACTACTCTGCCCACTGCTCTGTGGCTGAGTCCCACTGCTCTTCCCACTGCTCTGTGGCTGAGTCCCACTGCTCTGTGGCTAAGTCCCACTGCTCTGCCCACTGCTCTGTGGCTGAGTCCCACTGCTCTGTGGCTGAGTCCCACTGCTCTGCCCACTGCTCTGTGGCTGAGTCCCACTGCTCTGCCCACTGCTCTGTGGCTGAGTCCCACTGCTCTGCCCACTGCTCTGTGGCTGAGTCCCACTGCTCTGTGGCTGAGTCCCACTGCTCTGTGGCTGAGGCCCAGTACTCCTAAATGTAGTCAGTTGACATCTCAATTAAAGATAAATTACAATTGGACAGGGCAAGAAGGCTAGAGGATGAGTGCAGCTAGCATGGTGGTAATGTCAGTATCTCTCTGTTATCTTCTTTCTCTCAGTCACTTACTAGTCCACATATCCTCTCCCACACTCCTCCCCCCACCTCTCTCTCTCCCCTCCTTCTCGCCCCTGCCTCTCTCTCCTTCTCGCCCCTGCCTCTCCCTCCTTCCCCTTCTCTCCCTGTCTATGAGTCACCCTGATCCAGACAGACAGGTGCTGCATGGGCTTCCTTTTTCCCCCGTCCAAAGTCAGACACCGTGGAAAAAGCTTTACACCTTGCTTAACTACACACAGCCTAACCCAGCACACTAGAGCGACACACACACCTAGTCTACCTACACACACCCTTACCCAGGACACTACAGAGACAGCTGTGCACATACCCTGTGCTGGAGCGGGCAGGTAGCCTAGTGGGCCAGTAACCGCACGGTTGCCGGATCGAATCCCTGAGCTGCCAAGGTAAAAATCTGTCGTTCTGCCCCTGAACAAGGCAGTTAACCTTGTACTGTACAACTTCCCAGGCTGTCATTGTAAATAAGAATGAGTTTTTAACTGACTTTCCTAGTTAAACAAAGGTTTTAAAAAAATAACGTAAAACTTCAATTCAACTCAACTCAAATAGCCGCCTGTCACTTTTCATAGCCAGGCACCAGCATACATTTCAGCAAATAAACACCTGGTCTAAATTAATTGTTTACAAGATTACCATGAATTGTTTATGAGGTTTAACATTTGATTTGAACAAATTATGGCAATCATCCTCTATTATTGGCAGTAAGAAACTGCTAGCCATTGGCTGGTAACAGCTGAGAACCGCTAGGTAACCGGCAAGCACAAAAACAATCAACCATTTCGAGAGAACAGAGCCCTAGAAATCATCTGATCACCTTCTAGTGGCGTAAGTACGAACTGACGAAAATGCACGGTCAAAAGAGGAGAATAATTAATTATTCTGTCAAGGGAAATTATTTTTTATAGAGGCATACGAAGACAAAAGAAACATGACATTGTGTGAACACATTATTGCAGGAAATTAAGAAATTGATTAAAATTCTGGAATTAAACAATTAACTATGCAAATTAGCAAAAGCTTTATGCATTAAGGAAATCGACGCCTGTCTCTAATTAGCGGCTGTTGTGTCCAGTGATTAAAGCAAATAAACGCCTATGAATTTAAGTTTTATAGTAAACGTCCTCTAACTTTCTCAAAATGGGGGGGTAGTTTAGCTATTCGATATTGGAATTTTAGGACCCCTGTTGGTATCTGAAAAAATATGAAACAATTATTTGATAAAAAATATTGCATGCGGGTCAGGCATTATTTTTTTTAATTTATTTTACCTTTATTTAACTAGGCAAGTCAGTTAAGAACAAATTCTTATTTTCAATGACGGCCTAGGAACAGTGGGTTACCTGCCTGTTCAGGGGCAGAACGACAGATTTGTACCTTGTCAGCTCGGGGATTTGAACTTGCAACCTTCCGGTTCCTAGTCCAATGTTCTAACCACTCTAAACACTAGGCTACCCTGCTGCCCCTATAGCCCATAGAAATTAAGAACAGACAAAGACATTCAAAAACCTCATCGTAAGGAATAACAGTTTTGTCCTGTATCTATGAGATAGATATATATATATATATATATATATATTTATTTATTTTTTACTTTCAATGATCGTGTCTTAGTGTTAAACAAGGATTCATGCATTTCATCTCTGGACTTTTTTTAATCCAGTAAAGTAGTAATTATAATCACTAAAGATGACAACAAAAAACTTAAGTCAAAATAATTGTATTTTCAAGTATAGTTTACTAACCACCTGAATCAAAAAAAAATTACAGTACATAGTGGGGTCATATTAGTTTGTAACCCAAATGGTTCAGTCACTCCAGATGTTTTCCTGGTAAAACTGATTTCCTGGATATCTCCTAGTCTGTCAAACAGTGCTGTAGCTCTGCCACTTTCCACTGCAGATGCTGAAGGCCGACAAGGCGGATGTGGTGGATTGAGATGCAGCCCATGCAACAACAACAAAAAACGGATCTCTCTCGTTTAAACTGGCGGATTTTGATGGGGATTTTTTTAAATGTTAATTAGGTTGACGCACAGGTGCATCAGTAGACTTCAGCTGTGTGTGTTTTTGTTGTTGTTGGAATTTTCGGTTTTAGTAATGACAACAAAATCACTTTAATTAACTGTACTCAGATATATTAAGTGCAACAGGTTTCTTCATATTCCTTAAATGTTTTGAGTAGTGACAACACATTGGGGTAGTGTAGACGCCCACCGGTTGTGTCCCTGCGCCCGGGAATAATGGGTTTGAGTTTCCCCCCTCATAGACTAGCCTAAAAACTCCGTCCCGCTTCCACTGTCATTGTTGCCCAAAATGCACAGCAGTTCACAACTCTACTCTCCGCATACAAAAGTCATACAAAACGTATCAATTAGTTTATGTGCCAACAGAATGAATGACGCTTACAGGACGTGCACTTCATCAACAATAGGTACGCTTATCAACAATTAGTCTTATCACTCCCAGTCCCTTCTTTGTGATATTGGTCATGCCATTTCATGTCTACAACATTATTTAGCCTGTTAAAGTCCAACCAAGATCGTCTACTGATGCGTCTCAAGTTTGCGCCCTGCTAGAAAAGGAAAGAAAACATCTATAGCCTACCTGCAGAACTCTTCACGTCGCTCATCCAACCTCTCGTTCCGTTCTTCACTTCTCTGTTCTCTCACGGCGAGAAAACAAATTATGAGTACGTGAAATATAGGTTTAGAATAAAGGACCTGCTAACTATACGTTCCACCCAACTCCCCTACTGTTGGGCTGCTCCTCCCTCGCTACATCTCTCACTCCCACGCGACTGCGTGACGCAGATCCACACGTGTGTGTCTGGGGGGCGTGGGAGCCGCTGTGTGGAACACCAAGCATCCTATCACACCAGGCAGCGACCGCGGTCAGAGGGATGGCAGAGGTTGGACTTCATTTTTGAAAAGCCAATTGTAGCATACTGAAAATAGGTCTACGCCCAAATGTCAATTAACACTGTCAACCAAATAAGCAGCGGTTCCCCAAGCATTATGTCGCCTATTTTACTGTCTTTGGGACAACATCTCCACTATGTTTTTGTTGCGATTCAAGTGTGTTCCATTGCCACCTTCTTTTCACTTATTTTTTTTCAGTCCCACGGTAAGAGAACAGTAAAAACAACAGCATTATGCTAACAACTCCTGTGCTTGGTTACATAAAGTGCTATGAAGATGCTGTAAAAAAAAATAGACAGGGGACATTTACATTACACTGAACTCTGAACCATTCTGATAATAGACGGTGTCCAATGATAAAGCGAGAGATATCTGAGAAAGATGGAAGGAGAGAGGAGAAAGAGCGAAAGAGAAAGAGAGAGAGAAGACAGGGAAAGAGAGAGAAAAAGATCAAGAGAGGAGTAATTTAGGTCAACGAGGGGGAGAGGTGGAGGAAGAGAGACAGAGAGATAGGAGGAGAGAGATAGAGAGAGAGGTGAAGGGAGAGAGAGAGAGGAGTAGAGAGGTTAAGAGAGAGGTGGAGGGAGAGAATCAGAGAGAGGTGGAGGGAGAGAATCAGAGATAGGTGGAGAGAGGTGGAGGGAGAGAATCAGAGATAGGTGGAGGGAGAGAATCAGAGATAGGTGGAGAGAGAGAATCAGAGATAGGTGGAGAGAGGTGGAGGGAGAGAATCAGAGATAGGTGGAGAGAGGTAAAGGTAGAGAGGTGGAGGGAGAGAATCAGAGAGAGGTGGAGAGAGATAAAGGGAGAGAGGTGGAGGGAGAGAATCAGAGATAGGTGGAGAGAGGTGGAGGGAGAGAGAGAGAGGTGGAGGGAGAGAAAGGGCAGGGGAAAGGGACTGGTGCTGGCAGACTGAGAGGAGGAAGAGAGATGAACTACAGGAGATGGAGAAAGAGTGACAGAGCGGGAGAGGACAGGATGAGGTCCCACATGCAGCAGGCACTACAGGATATTTACACTCCCACACTGAGTGAATCAGCTAGCAGGCAAGCAGCCTCTCCAAACACACATACACACACAGTCTTGTACAGCTAACCTTCTGGGAACACACAATTCACTCCCATTCAAAATTATATTTTCTCTAACCCCTAACCCTAACCCTAGCTCCTAAACCTAACCATAACCCTAGCTCCTAACCCTGACCCTGAACGTAATTCTAACCCTAAAACTAACTCTAACCTTAACCCTAAACCCCCTAGAAATAGCATTTGACCTTGTGGGGACTAACAAAATATCCCCATTTGGTCCAATTTTTGTTCTTCTACTATTCTCGTGGTCCTCACAAGCAGAGTTAAACGCGTTCCCTCACACGCGCACACACACACACACACACACACACACACACACACACACACACACACACACTACTTCAGTAGCAGACACCAGGGATGGGCTCTCCCTCATCCTCTCTCTTTACCTTTCATATATCTTCTTCTCCTCTTCCTCTCCCTACCTCTCAATTCAATATAAGGACATTATTGGCATGGGAAACATATGTTAACATTGCCAAAGCAAGTGAAGTAGATAATAAACAACAGTTAAATAAACAATACAAATTAACAGTAAACATTGCACTCACGGAAGTTCGAAAAGAATAAAGACATTTCAATTGTCTTATTATGTCTATATTACAGTGTTGTAATGATGTGCAAATAGTTAAAGTACAAAAGGGAAAATAAATAAACATAAATATGGGTTGTATTTACAATGGTGTTTGTTATTCACTGGTTGCCCTTTTCTAGTGGCAACAGGTCACAAATCTTGCTGCTGTGATGGAACACTGTGGTATTTCCCCCAGTAGATATGGGAGTTTATCAAAACGGGTTTTTTTTCCGAATTCTTTGTGGGTCTGTGCAATCTGAAGGAAATATGTGTCTCTAATATGGTCATACATTTGGCAGGAGGTTAGGAAGTGCAGCTCAGTTTCCATCTCATTCTGTGGGCAGTGTGAACATAGCTTGTCTTCTCTTGAGAGCCAGGCCTGCCTATGGCAGCCTTTCTCAATGGCAAGGCTATGCTCACTGAGTTTCTACATAGTCAAAGCTTTCCTTAAGTTTGGGTCAGTCACAGTGGTCAGGTATTCACTGTGTACTCTCTGTTTAGGGACAAAAAGCATTCTAGTTTTCTCTGGGTTTAATTTTTTTTATTTCCAATGTGTCAAGTAATTATCTTTTAGTTTTCTCGTGATTTGGTTGGGTCTAATTGTGTTGCTGTCCTGGGGCTCTGTTTGTGAACATAGACCCAGGACGAGCTTGTGTAACAGTATAACTTTAGACGGTCCCCTCGCCCATACCCGGGTGCGAACCAGGTACCCTCTGCACACATCAACAACAGTCACCCACGAAGCATCGTTACCCATCGCTCCACAAAAGCCACAGCCCTTGCAGAGCAAGGGGAACTACTACTTCAAGGTCTCAGAGCAAGTGATGTCACCGATTGAAACGCTATTTAGCGCGCACCGCTAACTAAGCTAGCCGTTTCACATCCGTTACACTTGCTTAGGGGGCTCTTCTACAGGTTCATTTCTCTTTAGGTGATGGCTTTGTTATGGAAGGTTTGGGGATTGCTTCCTTTTAGGTGGTTGTAGAATTTAGCGTCTCTTTTCTGGACTTTGATAATTAGCAGGTATCGGCCTAATTCTGCTCTGCATGCATTATTTGGTGTTTTAAGTTGCACACGGGGGATATTTTTGTAGAATTCTGCATGCAGTCTCAATTTGATTTTGTCCAATTTTGTGAATTCTTGGTTGGTGAGTGGACCCAAAATCTCACAACTATAAAGGGCAATGGGTTCTGTAACAAATTTTTTAGACAGATTCTAATTGGTATGTCAAATTTTACGTACCTCTTGGTGGTATAGAAGGTCCTTCTTGCCTCGTCTCTCACATCGTTCACAGGTTTGTGGAAGTTACCTGTGGCGCTGATGTTTAGGCCGAGGTATGTATAGTTTTTCTATGCTCTAGCCCTTGTGTGGTCTTAACCCTTCTGTTGTGCTCGTTTCATGTTCATTAATTCTGTGTTCCCGGTCCAAAATGACAGCCCCATTATAGCTGATTATAAATCCATAATAATACATATATTATTTACATTTACATTTAAGTCATTTATCAGACGCTCTTATCCAGAGCGACTTACAAATTGGTGCGTTCACCTTAAGACATCCAGTGGAACAGCCACTTTACAATAGTGCATCTAAATCTTTTAAGGGGGGAGGGGGTGAGAAGGATTACTTTATCCTATCCTAGGTATTCCTGAAAGAGGTGGGGTTTCAGGTGTCTCCGGAAGGTGGTGATTGACTCCGCTGTCCTGGCGTCGTGAGGGAGTTTGTTCCACCATTGGGGGGCCAGAGCAGCGAACAGTTTTGACTGGGCTGCGCGGGAACTGTACTTCCTCAGTGGTAGGGAGGCGAGCAGGCCAGAGGTGGATGAACGCAGTGCCCTTGTTTGGGTGTAGGGCCTGATCAGAGCCTGGAGGTACTGAGGTGCCGTTCCCCTCACAGCTCCGTAGGCAAGCACCATGGTCTTGTAGCGGATGCGAGCTTCAACTGGAAGCCAGTGGAGAGAGCGGAGGAGCGGGGTGACGTGAGAGAACTTGGGAAGGTTGAACACCAGACGGGCTCCCGTGTGTTATCCTGTGTAAATAGCCCTTTTTTCTCCGTATATATCTTAATCTCACTTTCTATCTACGAACTAAATATACTTTCCTGCAACCCGTCTCACCCAATGTGGTACGGATCTGCTATTTTTATCCCTTATAACTGGAACCTCCATCAGGAGCTAGCCAGCTAACTAGCTGCTAGTCTTTGTTAGCCACGGCTTCACCTTTAGCTCGGACAATACCTGCCAGTCTGCACAGCGCGATATCAACCCAGAGCATATCGGACTGCTTCTCTCTACCACATCATCGGATTCCTGCCACTCTGGATCATTACACCGGATCATTGCAGCTAGCTAGCTGCAAACGAGTGGCTACTGTTGGCTAACGCCTCTGTCCCGAAGCAAGCACCAGTTAGCCTTGAGCTAGCCTCGAGCTAGGCCCATATACCAGCTAATTCTAGGGCTATAATACCTCCTTTGCCAATTGGCCTGGACCCTTTATTGTCGACACGGAGCCCCGCCGATCCATCACGACTGGACTGCCAACGTGATCGCCCGACGTGGTCTCAACAGGCTATTCTGTTACAATATCGCCGAAGAACCATCTGCTAGCCCTGGCCCGCTAGCTTTCTGAACGCTGTGTCCCCTGCTCGCCTAGCGTCGTTGTGACTACCGGACGCCCCCCTGACTCACCTATTGCTACTCTTTTGAACCTATGATCACTCGGCTACACAGCTGATGCCCCCTGGACTGTTTCAATAACACAGCATGTCATTTTATTTATCTGTCGGCCCCAGCCTCGAACTCAGGTCCTGTATTTACCTAACTGACCTGCTCTGCCCATTCAACGCCATTTACCCTTTGTTGTCTCACCTCTCCTGATCAACACCTGTGATTGCTTTATGCCTCTCAATAATGTCAATATGCCTTGTCTACTGCTGTCTAGGCTAGTTCTTCTTGTTTTATTTCATTGTAGAGCCCTCAGTCCCGCTCAACATGCCTAAGATAGCTCTTTTGTCCCACCCCACAGACATGCAGAGACCTCAGCTGGCTTAACTGGTGCCTCCAAAGACAAAACTCTCTCATCGTCACACAATGCCTAGGTTTACCTCCACTGTACTCACATCCTGCCATACCCTTGTCTGTACATTACGCCCTGAATCTATTCTACCATGCCCAGAAATCTGCTCCTTTTATTCTCTGTTCCCAATGCACTAGACGACCAGTTCTTATAGCCTTTAGCCGTACACTTATCCTACTCCCCGTGGTGATGTAGAGGTTAACCCAGGCCCTGTAGCCCCCAGTTCCACTACTCTTCCCCAGATGCTTTCATTTGTTGACTTCTGTAACTGTAAAAGCCTTGGTTTCATGCATTATAACATCAGAAGCCTCCTCCCTAAATTTGTTTTATTCACTGCTTTAGCACACTCCGCCAACCCTGATGTCTTTGCCGTGTCTGAATCCTGGTTTAGGAAGGCCACCAAAAAGTCTGAAATTTCCATCCCCAACTACAACATTTTTTTCACCAAGATAGAACTGCCAAAGGGGTGGAGTTGCAATCTACTGCAGAGATAGTCTGCAGTGTTCTGTCATGCTATCCAGGTCTGTGCCCAAACAGTTTGAGCTGCTACTTTTAAAAATCCACCTTTCCAGAAATAAGTCTCTCACTGTTGAACTTGTTATGGACCCCCCTCAGCCCCCAGCTGTGCCCTAGACACCATATGTGAATTAATTTCCCCCCATTTATCTTCAGAGTTAGTACTCTTAGGTGACCTAAACTGGGATATGCTTAACACCCCGGCCCTCCTATAATCTAAACTAGATGCTCTCAATCTCACACAAATTATCAAGGAACCTACCGAGTACAATCCTAAATCCATTAACACGGGCACCCTCATAGATATCATCCTGATCAACCTGCCCTCTAAATACACCTTTGCTGTCTTCAACCAGGATCTCAGCCATCACTGCCTCATTGCCTGCATCCATAATGGGACAGCTGTCGAACGACCACCCCTCATCACTGTCAAATGCTTTCTAAAATTACTTCTGCGAGCAGGCCTTTCTTATCAACCTGGCCAGGGTATCCTGGAAAGATATTGACCTCATTCCATCAGTAGAGGATGCCTGGTTATTCTTTAAAAGTGCTTTCCTCGCCATCTTAAATAAGCATACCCCATTCAAACAATTTAGAACTAAGAACAGATATAGCCCTTTGTTCACTCCAGACTTGAATGCCCTTGACCAGAACAAAAATATCCTGTGGCGTATAGCATTAGCATCAAATAGCCCCCGCGATATGCAACTTTTCAGGGAAGTTAGGAGTCAGTATACACAGGCAGTTAGGAAAGCAAAGGCTAGCTTTTTCAAACAGAAATTTGCATCCTGTAGCACAAACTCCCAAAAGTTCTGAGACACTGTAAAGTCCATGGAGAACAAGAGCACCTCCTCCCAGCTACTCACTGCACTGAGGCTAGGAAACACTGTTACCACCGATAAGTCTATGATAATCGAGAATATCAATAAGAATTTTTCTAAGGCTGGCCATGCTGTCCACCTGGCTACGCCAACCCCGGCCAACAGCTCTGCACCCCCCACAGCAACTTGCCCAAGCCTCCCTCACTTCTCCTTCACCCAAATCTAGATAGTAGATGTTCGGAAAGAGCTGCAAAATCTGGACCCCTACAAATCAGCTAGGCTAGACAATCTGGACCCTCTCTTTCTAAAATAATCCACCGCAATTGTTGCAACCCCTATTACTAGCCTGTTCAACCTCTCTTTCGTATCGTCTGAGATCCCTAAAGATTGGAATGCTGCCGCGGTCATCCCCCTCTACAAAGGCGGAGACACTCTAGACCCAAACTGTTACAGACCTATATTTATCCCACCCTGCATTTCTAAAGTCTTCAAAAGCCAAGTTAACAAACAGATCACCGACCATTTCGAATCCCAATGTAACTTCTCTGCTATGCAATCTGGATTCCGAGCCGGTCATGGGTGCACCTCAGCCACACTCAAGGTCCTAAACGATATCATAACCGCCATCGATAAAAGACAGTACTGTGCAGCCGTCTTCATCGACCTGGCCAAGGATTTTGACTCTTTCAATCATCGTATTCTTATCGGCAGACAACCGCCGTGGCTTCTCAAATTATTTCCTGGTTCACCTACTACCTCTCAGATAGAGTTCAGTGTGTCAAATTGGAGGGGGTGCCACAATTCGTGGGCCGACTCTTGTCTCTGTATACATCAATGATGTCGCTCTTGCTGCTGGTGATTCTCTGATCCACCTCTACGCAGAAAACACCATTCTGTATACTTCTGGCCCTTCTTTGGACACTGTTAACAAACCTCCAGATGAGCTTCAATGCCATACAACACTCTTTCCATGGCCTCCAACTGCTCTTAAATTAAAGTCAAAGTAAATGCATGCTCTTCAACCGATCGCTGCCCGTACCCGCCCGCCCGTCTAGCATCACTACTCTGGACGGTTCTGACTTAGAATATGTGGACAACTACAAATACCTAGGTGTTTGGTTAGACTGTAAACTCTCCTTCCAAACTCACATTAAGCATTTCCAATCTAAAATGATATCTACGACCTGCTTCCTATTTTGCAAACAAAGCCTCCTTCACTTATGCTGCTAAACATTCCCTCGTAAAACTGACCATCCTACCAATCCTTGACTTTGGCTTGTAATTTACAAAATAGCCTCCAACACTCTACTCAGCAAATTGGATGTAGTCTATCACAGTGCCATCAATTTTGTCACTAAAGCCCCATATACTACCCACCACTGCGACCTGTATGCTCTTGTTCACTGGCCCTTGCTTCATATCTGTCGCCAAACCCACATCTATAAGTCTTTGCAAGGTAAAGCCCCGCCTTATCTCAGCTCACTCGTCACCATAGCAACACCCACCCGTAGCACATGCTCCAGCAGGTATATTTCACTGGTCATCCCCAAAGTCAACTCCTCTTTTGGCTGCCTTTCCTTCCAGTTCTCTGCTGCCAATGACTGGAGAATTCCAAAAATCACTGAAGCTGGAGACTTATATCTCCCTCTCTAACTTTAAGCATTAGCTGTCAGAGCAGCTTACCGATCATTGCACCTGTACACAGCCCATTTGTTAAAACCTCTTTGGGCTAGGTGGGACGCTAGCGCCCCACCTCAACAACATCCGGTGAAATTGCAGAGAGCGAAATTCAAAATACAAAAATCACACACACTCACACAATGAGAAATTGAGATTATGTGTGCAACTGATTGATCTCAGACAAAACTAAAACCTCCTTGTGCATGTGCAACATCACCCCTCCATGACCCCCCCCCCCCCACACACACACACATGACACAATAAAATAAAACTATTGGGGAATGCAGTCAGAGGCTATAAAGATGCTGCAGATGACAGCCCCCCCCCCTCTATAAAGATGTTGCAGATGACAGTCCCCCCCTCTATAAAGATGCTGCAGATGACAGTCCCCCTCTATAAAGATGCTGCAGATGACAGTCCCCCCCTCTATAAAGATGCTGCATATGACAGTCCCCCCCCCCTCTATAAAGATGCTGCAGATGACAGTCCCCCCCAGTTCTCTCTTTGCCGAAGCCCTGAGTGCAGGTCTGATTTATTCAGATGTCCAGGAGGAACAAGAGAACAATGATTTAGAAGAGAAGGAGGTATCTGAAGAAGAAGATGGGGAAGAATACATCCCAGAGCACGATGCATCATCTTCAGATGAAGAAGAAATCCCCCATCTGGAAGAGAGACATTTTTGTCACCATATGACAACCAGGTCATAAGGATGACCCCAGGGCCCACAAGACATGCAGTTGCCCATGCCCAGGACATTGCCTCAAATATTCTACATGTCCATCACACCAGCCATCAAAAAAATAATCCTGGAGATGACAAATTTGGAGAGTTTCCGTAAATATGGACAACTGGAAAAGGATGGATGAGATTGACCTGCATGCCTACATAGGGCTGCTAATCTTAGCAGGTGTGTATAGGTCCCGAGGCGAAAGCTACATGTAGTCTCTGGGATACAGAGAGTGGAAGGGCGATTTGCCGTGCCACAATGCTGCTGAAAGTCTTTCACACTTTCTCAAGAATGCTACGATTTGATAACCGTGAGTCAAGACCTGCAAGTCAAGACTTGCAACCGTGAGTCAAGACCCCCAACCACCACTCAAGTTTCTGACCTCCCAAAGAGGAACAAGAATGTGGTCCTCTTGAACACACTGTACAAAATGGCTGAGATCAGTTATTATGAGGACAGGAAGCCAGCCATCATCCTGGACTACAACCATAACAAAGGAGGCATGGACAACCTGGACAAGGTGATTGGAACTTACAGCTGCGGGAGGATGACTGCCCGCTGGCCCCTGGTCATCTTCCATAACATCAATGATGTGTCCTCATACAATGCCTTCGTGATATGGAACAAGATCAACCCTACCTGGATGCCTGATAAGCGGATCAAGAGGAGGTTGTTCCTGGAGCAGCTGGGAAAGACACTTGTAACCCCACACATTCAGGGAAGAGAGCACGTCCCCACACAGCAGCCTCTGCAGCGCTTGTGAAAGCTGTTCAGGTGGCTGAATCTTGTCCTGATCCACCTGAGGCTGCAGCTGGGGCAGGCAAGAGGAGGAGATGCCAATTCTTCCCCCCAAAGAAGGACTGGAAAATAAATACTATGTGCTGCACATGTGAGAAATACATCTGCAAAGTCCATGCACACACACTTGCATACTGCCCTACATGTGCTAATTAGAGTTGATTGATTTATGTTCTTCACGTTTTTGTTTTGTATTCATTATCTTATTTTATTTATTTATTTTAATTGTTTTTGTTTGTACACCTTGTGGTTGGGGCAAAGGTAAAAAAAATGGGAGAAGACTAGTATTTTGTAGTTTAATTCCTCAACTGACTGGGGAAGCGGGTTAGGAAACATCTCTCATCCACTCACCACTATCTCCGTGTTGGTGTCGTGTTTGCTGAACCGGTAGAGGATGACGTGGGCAGAGATGCCCACCACACAGAAGAGACGGCTCTGCGGGCACCAGCTGACCTTCTGAATGGTGTAAGGGTCCTCCTCTACCAGCTCGACCTTCACCCGCATTGGGGTACAGTATATAAGAATATACCACTATGTTTCCAACAAAGTTCAAGACGACTGTTATTGTTTCCCTTCAATAATCTGCATTCAAACTACTTTCTGCACATTTCTGCTACATTCTCAGGCTATACAAGTGCTATGTCTTGCTAAGAAAAGTATGTTTACACCTATGCAGTACCTTTAGCAATAATAATAATAACCTTTAGTAAAGAAAACAATAATGACAGGTGTGTTGTAAAAACGAGTGGTGTCCACTTATTAAATGTAGTCTTTCTGCATTGTGAAGAGGGAAACCCCAGAAATTCACAAAGTTTTTAATGAATGACATGTTGTTTCTTCATGCAAAATAGATTTGCGGTTTAAAATTCAGTTAAGCTGATTATTTTATGGGTTTAGTTAGTAAAGGCGGGTCATTTTTTACTTTTTACCCTTAGGTCAAAGTATACAGAATATTAAGCCTACACAAGGGCTAGGGTAACAGTGTCCAGCTAGGGTAACAGTGTCCAGCTAGGGTAACAGTGTCCAGCTAGGGTAACAGTGTCCAGATAGGGTAACAGTGTCCAGCTAGGGTAACAGTGTCCAGCTAGGGTAACAGTGTCCAGATGGAATTTGTATTTTTTGTCCCGGCGACTGGACCTTTTTTGGAACACCATTGTTTTTGTCTTACTGAGATTTAATGTCAGGGCACAGGTCTGACAGAATCTGTGCAGAAGATCTATGTGCTGCTGCTGTAGGCACTCCTTGGTTGGTGACAGAAGCACCAGATCATCAGTAAACAGTAGACATTTAATTTAAATTCTAGTAGGGTGAGGCCGGGTGCTGCAGTTCTCTTCCTCTCCTTACCCCTCTCTCCCTTCAGTTATCTTTCTCTCCCTACCCCTCTCTCCCTTCAGTTATCTTCCCCTCCCTCCCTCCCTCCCTCCCTCCCTCCCTCCCTCCCCCTTCAATTCTCTTCCTCTCGCACACTCTCTCCCTCTCTCTCCCTTCAGTTCCCTCCCTCCCTCCCTCTCTCTCCATTCAGTAATTTTCCTCTTCCTACCTCTCTTCTTCTCTCCTTCAATACATCCCTCCCTCCATGCTCTCTCTCCTTCTCTCTCCCCTTCTCCCCATGTACATGAGGCATTATTTCCCACAACCACTGATAGACAGAAGGACTCAATGTTGATTGATAATCAGATCCTGTCAGAAGAAACAGCATACATAAACTGTTGCATCAGAGTCACCTGTCAGTCATTGGATATGTTTCCAAAACCAGTTGCATCACAGTCCACTGATATTAGAGTCACATGTCAGTCATTGGGATATGTGTCCATAAATTCTTTGTCTCTCCCAAATGTATCATCATCAAGCAGAGATTCTCCGACTGCTAGCTCAGCTGCAGAAAAAACAAGATGTACTTTCTAAGTGCTTTGATGCATCTCAGGCACACAGAATTTCAGTTCTTAATGCCTCCTACAGACAAGGGGTCGATGAGGTGGGCGGTACAGACCTGCTCCAATCCACTGGACAGATGGTGGCTCAACTCCACAGCCAGTGGGAGACTGGACGCTGGCAAGGCGTAGGAGGTAGGGTGGGAAGCCGTCTGGTCGGCCTCCATATATCATAGAAGATCAGATTCAGCTATTAAAACCTGTTTGGGATAAGGGGCAGCATTTTCACGTTCGGATGAAAAGCGTGCCCCGAGTAAACTGCCTGCTACTCAGACCCAGAAGCTAATATATGGATAGAAAACACTCTGAAGTTTCTGAAACTGTTTGAATGATGTCTGTGAGTAAAACAGAACTCATATGGCAGGGAAATCTGTTTGAAGTTTTTCAACTCATTGCCTTTCCAAGATACAGTGTAAATGGGGTCATATTGCACTTCCTAAGGCTTCCACTAGATGTCAACAGTCCTTAGATCCTTGTTTCAGGCTTCTACTATGAAGGGGGAGCGAATAAGAGCTGTTTGACTAATGGGTCTGGCAGAAGGCCATGAACTAAATCATATGCGCGGCCGTGAGAGCGAGCTGCATTCCTTTTCATTTCTAAAGACAAAGGAATTGTCCGGTTGGAATATTATTGAAGATGTATGATAAAAACATCCTGAAGATTGATTCTATACATCGTTTGACATGTTTCTACGAACTGTAATATAACTTTTTGGACTTTTCGTCTGAACCTTCGCCTGGACTTGTCTGTGCCTGGTGAATTTCGATTGGCGAACTAAACGCACTAACAAAAAGGAGGCATTTGGATATAAATTATGGACTTTATCGAACAAAACAAACATTTATTGTGGGACTGGGATTCCTGGGAGTGCATTCTGATGAAGATCATCAAAGGTAAGTGAATATTTATAACGCTATTTCTGACTTTTACTGACTCCATAGCATGGCTTTCTTTTGTGTCTGAGCGCTGTACTCAGATTATTGCATGGTGTGCTTTTTCCGTAAAGCTTTTTTGAAATGCGACACAGAGGTTGCATTAACTTCTTGGTGACAGGGGGCAGTATTTTCACGTCCGGATGAAATGCATGCCCAAATTCAACTGCCTGCTACTCATCCCCAGAAGATAAGATATGCATATCATGTGTGATTTCATGAAAGTTTGATTTTCATAGTAATTTATTTGAATTTGGCACTCTGCATATTCACTGGCTTTTGGCCAGAGAGGTTAACATCAGAAAACATTCATATTCTGAAAAACCTTCATATCTCTGAAACACACTTAGATCATTCCTTTGATAATTCAATGCAGGAGCTATATATGGTTATAGAATATACAGGAAAGATAGAAATGCGAATGTGGGAGGTGTTGTCATGCATGTCCAGAGTAGGGCTGTTGCGGTGACCGTATTACAGCCACACCGGCGGTCACGAGTCATGAAGGCAGTCAAAATGTGAGCTCTCCATGTGAGCTCTGATGCTGCTACTGGTCATTAGTAGCATACCAAATTTTCTAACTACCTGCACCCTATTGTCCCTCTAATCACTCTGACATCATTGAAAAATCTAACCAAACATTCCATGAGCTCATGTTGCACAACATATCTATAGGCTATACAATTGCGGTAAAAAAACAGAGTGATGACCTCTACTAAAAATAGGAGGATCCCATCAGCTTTCTATGGGCTAGGCCTACTATATTTATTTCTCAACTTTCCTAATATTAACAGATTGATTATATGAACCACGGGGAAAAGCGTCCTCCATTCGCTATTTAAGTGCATAGATGACATGTATTTTTTCCGCTGCCCCTGTTTTGATACAGGTGCATGATAATGGTCCATTCTAAATCAAAACAAATTTCCCACATACATTATTTAGTAAATGTACAGACAAGATTAAATCAAGAATAGTCTGATGGGTGACAGTATTAGCCAATCACTTGTGAATTATATATTATCACTTGTGAATGATACCCAGCATAAGAAACAATGTCTTTTTTTGCAACTTTTTCGAATCAAAGTCCCACATCTCATGTAGCCTAGTCCATAGGCCTATATGTTTTGATAAGGTTTGTATCTAAAGTTGCCAAATAACTTAAATTAACTTAAAAGGGTGTAGAGCCTACCTGGCATACTGTATATACAGTGGGGAGAACAAGTATTTGATACACTGCCGATTTTACAGGTTTTCCTATTTACAAAGCATGTAGAGGTCTGTTATTTTTATCATAGGTACACTTCAACTGTGAGAGACGGAATCTAAAACAAAAATCCAGAAAATCACATTGTATGATTTTTATGTAATTAATTTGCATTTTGTCATGCATATCATTAATATTAGCTCTCAAGTAGTGATACAAGTAGTGATACTCCACTTTCAGCCAGGAGAGATTGGCATGCATATTATTAATATTAGCTCTCTGTGTACATCCAAGTGCCAGCCATGCTGCCCTGTTCTGAGCCAATTCCAAGTCCTTTTTTGTGGCTGCAATCTTATATGTTTTTCAGTCAACCTACCAGGGTATTTGTAAACAGATCAGGAACCAGAACGAGTCTATTGATGACATGTTTACTAATGTTGCAGAAATCTGCTCTAAAGCAGTATTCCCACCCATCAGATGTAGTGATCATAATATAATAGCCATGTCTAGAAAAACCAAAGTTGCAAAGACTGAACCTATAATTGTGTATTAATGAACAATCATACAAGAGGTTTTCCAATGATTCCTATGTCGAATATATTTGTTCCTCTGATGTGTGTTATGAGGAACATATTGATGCTGTACTTGAAGAATTTATGAAACTGCTTCTTCCGGTTGCTGATAGGCTTGCGCCCATCAAGAAACTGACTGTTAGAACTGCCAAATCCCTATGGATAGATGATGAATTGAAAAAACGTATAGCTGAGAGGGATGAGGCTAAGAGAATAGCAAATAAGTCTGACAACACAGCAGACTGGCAAACATACAGTAAATTGAAAAATCGCTAACTAAACTAAACAAAAAGATGAATGAACTATACTATGGGGAACAAAGATAGATGATATAAAGAATGCTAGTAAAAAAGCTCTGGAGTATGTTAAATGAAATTCTAGGCTAGAAAAGCTAACTCTGCTCCATCCTTTATTGAGGCTTGTTCATAACAAAACCCTTTGATATTGCCAACCACTTTAACAAACAAACTTAGGCCTGACATGCAAACAGCAAATGCTGAGCCTTTAATGGACCAAATAATGGAAGACATACGATGTAGTTTTGAGTTCCACAAAGTGGAAGTGGAAGAGGTGAAAATATTTGTTGCTGTCTATAAATAAGGACAAACCACCTGGTACTGACAACCTGGATGGTAAATTGCTGAGGTTGGTAGCGGAATACACCGTTTGCCACATCTTCAATTTAAGCCTAGAAGACGGTGTGCCCTCCGACTTGGAGGGAGTCAAAGGTCATTCCACTAGCCAAGAATAGCAGAGTACCCTTTAATGGTTCAAACTGCCAAACAATCAACCTGTTGAAAGTGCTTAGCAAACTTTTGGAAAAAATGGTGTTTGATCAAATAAAGTTATTTAGTGATGAAGTCAATCTCTCCTCCACTTTCCGCCAGGTGAGATTGACATGCATATTATTAATATTAGCTCTCTGTGTAGATCCAAGGGCCTGCAATGCTGCCCGGTTCTGAGCCAATTGCAAGTCTTTTTTTGTGGCACATGACCACACAACTGAACAGTAGTCAAGGTGCGACAAAACTAGGGCCTGTAGGACCTGCGGCATCATGCTGTGGGGGGATGTTTTTCAGCAGCAGGGACTGGGAGTAAAGTACAGAGAGATCCTTGATGAAAACCTGCTCTAGAGCACTCGGGACCTTAGACTGGGGTGAAGGTTCATCTTCCAACAGGACAACAAGCATAAGCACACAGCCAAGACAACGCAAGATGGTCACTTCGGGACAAGTCTCTGAATGTCCTTGAGTGGCCCAGCCAGACCACAGATTTGAACATCTCTGTGAGACCTGAAAATAGCTGTGCAGCGACGCTCCCCATCCAACCTGACAGAGCTTGAGAGGATCCGAGAAGGATGGGAGAAACTCCCCAAATACAGGTGTGCCAAGCTTGTAGCGTCATATCCAAGAATACTCGAGGCTGTAATTTCTAAAAACCTGTTTTTGCTTTGTCATTATGGGGTATTGTGATGTCATTATGGGGTATTGTGATGTCATTATGGGGTATTGTGATGTAATTATAGGTTATTGTGTGTAGATTGGTGAGGAAAACATATTTAATCAATTCTTACAACAAGGCTGTAACATAAGAAAATGTGGAAAAAGTAATGGGGTCTGAATATCAAATCAAATCAAATTTTATTTGTCACATACACATGGTTAGCAGATGTTAATGCGAGTGTAGCGAAATGCTTGTGCTTCTAGTTCCGACAATGCAGTGATAACCAACAAGTAATCTAACTAACAATTCCAAAACTACTGTCTTATACACAGTGTAAGGGGATAAAGAATATGTACATAAGGATATATGAATGAGTGATGGTACAGAGCAGCATACAGTAGATGGTATCGAGTACAGTATATACAAATGAGATGAGAATGTAGACAAAGTAAACAAAGTGGCATAGTTAAAGTGGCTAGTGATACATGTATTACATAAGGATGCAGTCGATGATGTAGAGTACAGTATATACGTATGCATATGAGATGAATAATGTAGGGTAAGTAACATTATATAAGGTAGCATTGTTTAAAGTGGCTAGTGATATATTTACAACATTTCCCATCAATTCCCATTATTAAAGTGGCTGGAGTTGGGTCAGTGTCAATGACAGTGTGTTGGCAGCAGCCACTCAATGTTAGTGGTGGCTGTTTAACAGTCTGATGGCCTTGAGATAGAAGCTGTTTTTTTTTTCTTTGATGCACCTGTACTGACCTCGCCTTCTGGATGATAGCGGGGTGAACAGGCAGTGGTTCGGGTGGTTGATGTCCTTGATGATCTTTATGGCCTTCCTGTAACATCGGGTGGTGTCCTGGAGGGCAGGTAGTTTGCCCCCGGTGATGCGTTGTGCAGACCTCACTACCCTCTGGTGATACAGCCCGCCAGGATGCTCTCGATTGTGCATCTGTAGAAGTTTGTGAGTGCTTTTGGTGACAAGCCAAATTTCTTCAGCCTCCTGAGGTTGAAGAGGCGCTGCTGCGCCTTCTTCACGACGCTGTCAGTGTGAGTGGACCAATTCAGTTTGTCTGTGATGTGTATGCCGAGGAACTTAAAACTTGCTACCCTCTCCACTACTGTTCCATCGATGTGGATAGGGGGGTGTTCCCTCTGCTGTTTCCTGAAGTCCACAATCATCTCCTTAGTTTTGTTGACGTTGAGTGTGAGGTTATTTTCCTGACACCACACTCCGAGGGCCCTCACCTCCTCCCTGTAGGCCGTCTCGTTGTTGTTGGTAATCAAGCCTACCACTGTTGTGTCGTCCGCAAACTTGATGATTGAGTTGGAGGCGTGCGTGGCCACGCAGTCGTGGGTGAACAGGGAGTACAGGAGAGGGCTCAGAACGCACCCTTGTGGGGCCCCGTGTTGAGGATCAGCGGGGAGGAGATGTTGTTGCCTACCCTCACCACCTGGGGGCGGCCCGTCAGGAAGTCCAGTACCCAGTTGCACAGGGCGGGGTCGAGACCCAGGGTCTCGAGCTTGATGACGAGCTTGGAGGGTACTATGGTGTTGAATGCCGAGCTGTAGTCGATGAACAGCATTCTCACATAGGTATTCCTCTTGTCCAGGTGGGTTAGGGCCGTGTGCAGTGTGGTTGAGATTGCATCGTCTGTGGACCTATTTGGGCGGTAAGCAAATTGGAGTGGGTCTAGGGTGTCAGGTAGGGTGGAGGTGATATGGTCCTTGACTAGTCTCTCAAAGCACTTCATGATGACGGAAGTGAGTGCTACGGGGGCGGTAGTCGTTTAGCTCAGTTACCTTAGCTTTCTTGGGAACAGGAACAATGGTGGCCCTCTTGAAGCATGTGGGAACAGCAGACTGGTATAGGGATTGATTGAATATGTCCGTAAACACACCGGCCAGCTGGTCTGCGCATGCTCTGAGGGTGCGGCTGGGGATGCCGTCTGGGCCTGCAGCCTTGCGAGGGTTAACACGTTTAAATGTCTTACTCACCTCGGCTGCAGTGAAGGAGAGACCGCATGTTTTCGTTGCAGGCTGCAGTGAAGGAGAGACCGCATGTTTTCGTTGCAGGCCGTGTCAGTGGCACTGTATTGTCCTCAAAGCGGGCAAAAAAGTTATTTAGTCTGCCTGGGAGCAAGACATCCTGGTCCGTGACTGGGCTGGGTTTCTTCTTGTAGTCCGTGATTGACTGTAGACCCTGCCACATGCCTCTTGTGTCTGAGCCGTTGAATTGAGATTCTACTTTGTCTCTGTACTGACGCTTAGCTTGTTTAATAGCCTTGCGGAGGGAATAGCTGCACTGTTTGTATTCGGTCATGTTGCCAGACACCTTGCCCTGATTAAAAGCAGTGGTTCGCGCTTTCAGTTTCACGCGAATGCTGCCATCAATCCACGGTTTCTGGTTAGGGAATGTTTTTATCGTTGCTATGGGAACGACATCTTCAACGCACGTTCTAATGAACTCGCACAGTCCACGTGATGGAAGCAGTCTTGGAGTGTGGAGTCAGCTTGGTCTGACCAGCGTTGGACAGACCTCAGCGTGGGAGCCTCTTGTTTCAGTTTCTGCCTGTAGGCAGGGATCAACAAAATGGAGTCGTGGTCAGCTTTTCCGAAAGGGGGGCGGGGTAGGGCCTTATATGCGTCGGGAAGTTAGAGTAACAATGATCCAAGGTTTTACCACCCCTGGTTGCGCAATCGATATGCTGATAAAATTTAGGGAGTCTTGTTTTCAGATTAGCTTTGTTAAAATCCCCAGCTACAATGAATGCAGCCTCCGGATAAATGGTTTCCAGTTTGCAAAGAGTTAAATAAAGTTCGTTCAGAGCCATCGATGTGTCTGCTTGGGGGGGATATATACGGCTGTGATTATAATCGAAGAGAATTCTCTTCGATTATACTTACCAATTGCACTGTAAGTGGCCATTGGCAAGGAGTCACACATTTATCAAAACATATTCAGAGAGAGAGAGAGATAGAGAGAGAGAGAGATTGAGATTACAGTCAAGTATTCCAGAATAGAGAGTAGGGTCTCATTTTAGAAATCATCATCCTTCCCTATCCAGGTTATCTCTTCTTTAAAGGTTCATCCTTCCCTATCCAGGTTCTCTCTTCTTTAAAGGTTCATCCTTCCCTATCCAGGTTCTCTCTTCTTTAAAGGTTCATCCTTCCCTATCCAGGTTCTCTCTTCTTTAAAGGTTCATCCTTCCCTATCCAGGTTCTCTCTTATTTAAAGGTTCATCCTTCCCTATCCAGGTTATCTCTTATCAAAAGGTTTATTCATATTTCTGATTCATTTTTAATCATCCTCCACACGTTTCTGTTACCACCAGTCGTCTCTCTACATGTAACTCTAATAATACTGTTTCTTATTAGATAGGAATTAAAGTAACTGTGGAGCTACATGTGACAGAATACATTTGAATAAATTATACATGGCAAAATACGCTGTAATGAAAAGGGCAAGACACGCCATATCTTTGTTCAGTTTGACTGACATTAGGCAAAACACGCCGTCATTTCATTGCCTGCAGTCATGTCAAAGGTGTCTTGTTTTCTTTTAGAGTTTGTGTTGCGTAATCCACTGGCTGTGGGTGACTCCATAGATATAAGATGTGACCAATGCATTTACCTGCTGCATGACATTCAGCACATTTCCATGCCGTTCCACTTTGACCTTGGCAGCCAGGATTTGAACAAGCAGCCCGCTACCAGGAAAACTACTGGGTGTGCACGCTCCAAGCTTTAAAACATATTCTTCTCCCAATCAGAGAGAGAGAGAGAGAGGGGGAGAGAGAGAGAGAGAGAGAGAAAGAGAGAGAGGGGGGGGAGAGAGAGAGAGAGAGAGAGAGAGAGAGAGAGAGAGAGAGAGAGAGAGAGAGAGATGCATGCGTGTACACACACAGAGAGAGAGAGAGAGAGAGAGAGAGAGAGATGCATGCGTGTACACACACAGAGAGAGAGAGAGAGAGAGAGAGAGAGATGCATGCGTGTACACACACAGAGAGAGAGGGGGGGGAGAGAGAGAGAGAGAGAGAGAGAGAGAGAGAGAGAGATGCATGCGTGTACACACACAGAGAGAGGATAATTTACAAAAAACAGAGCAAACTAGAATGCTATTTGGCCCTAAACAGAGAGTACACAGTGGCACAATACCTGACCACTGTGACTCACCCAAAATTAAGGACATCTCAGTGTACATAGCCTTACTTGTGAGAAAGGCCGTCATAGGCAGACCTGGCTCTCAAGGTAAGACAAGCCATGTGTACACTGCCCACAAAACTGAGCTGCACTTCCCAACCTCCTGCCCAATGCATGACCATATTAGAGATACCTATTTCCCTCGGATTACACAGACCCACAAAGAATTTGAAAAACAAATCAAATTTTGATAAACTCCCATATCTATTGGATGAAATCCCACAGTGTGCCACACCAACAGAAAGATTTGTGACCTGTTGAAACAAGAAAAGGGCAACCAGTGAAACATTGTAAATATATTTCTGTAAATATATTTTCCCTTTTGTACTTTAACTATTTGCACATCATTATAACACTGTATATAGACATATGATATTTGAAATGTATTTTATTATTTTTTAACTTTTGTAAGTGTAATGTTTATTGTTCATTTTTGATTGTTTATTTCACTAAGTGTTTATTATCTATTTCACTTGCTTTGGCAATGTAAACATATGTTCCCCAATAAAGTCCTTAAATTGAATTGAAAATGAATTGAGAGAGACACACACACGGACACAGAGAGCGAGATAGAGACAGAGAGAAAGAGATGCACAGAGCAACAACAGCTGCAGGCATAGAGGAGACATCTCTGCCAGGCTGCATGGTTGGCTATTCCTCAGGGACAGGGAGACCCTGCACTCCACACTGCAGCCTGAAGCCCCGGCCGTCCCCCACACTTCTGGCTCACCTCTCCATGACCCTCTTCTCCCTGTCTCCCAGGCAGACAGACTGCTGGGCAGGCCTGCCGATTAACAACAGTATCTCGGCTTGCTCTCGATTTCTCTCTCGGTCACTTTCTCTTGATCTATCAAGATAACGCTCTCTCTCTATGTCTGTCAAGATATGATCATTAGCTTTTTATACTATTTTTTTGCGTTGTATGAGATCTTCAGTTTCTTGGCAATTTCTCGCATGGAATAGCCTTAATTTCTCAGAACAAGAATAGACTGACAAATTTCAGAAGAAAGATCTTTGTTGCTAGCCATTTTGAGCCTGTAATTGAACCCACAGATGCTTATTGCTTCTTTAATCAGGACATCAGTTTTCAGCTCAAAAAATGCAGAACTAAGAACAGATATAGCCCTTGGTTCACTCCAGACCTGACTGCCCTCAGCACAAAAACATCCTGTGGCGGACTGCAATAGCATCGAATAGTCCCCGCGATATGCAACTGTTCAGGGAAGTCAGGAACCAATACACGCAGTCAGTCAGGAAAGCTAAGGCCAGATTCTTCAGGCAGAAATTTGCATCCTGTAGCTCCAACTCCAAAAAGTTCTGGGACACTGTGAAGTCCATGGAGAACAAGAGCACCTCCTCCCAGCTGCCCACTGCACTGAGGCTAGGTAACACGGTCACCACCGATAAATCCATGATTATCGAAAACTTCAACAAGCATTTCTCAACGGCTGGCCATGCCTTCCGACTGGCTACTCCAACCTCGGCCAACAGCTCCGCCCCCCCCGCAGCTACTCGCCCAAGCCTCTCCAGGTTCTCCTTTACCCAAATCCAGATAGCAGATGTTCTGAAAGAGCTGCAAAACCTGGACCCGTACAAATAAGCTGGGCTTGACAATCTGGACCCTCTATTTCTGAAACTATCCGCCGCCATTGTCGCAACCCCTATTACCAGCCTGTTCAACCTCTCTTTCATATCGTCTGAGATCCCCAAGGATTGGAAAGCTGCCGCAGCCATCCCCCTCTTCAAAGGGGGAGACACCCTGGACCCAAACTGTTACAGACCTATATCCATCCTGCCCTGCCTATCTAAGGTCTTCGAAAGCCAAGTCAACAAACAGGTCACTGACCTGAGCACCGCCCGAACAGGGAGAGGAGCCACCTTCTAGTAGGCCGGCGACAACGACCGCCGAGCACCGCCCGAACAGGGAGAGGAGCCACCTTCTAGTAGGCCGGCGACGACGACCGCCGAGCACCGCCCGAACAGGGAGAGGAGCCACCTTCTAGTAGGCCGGCGACAACGACCGCCGAGCACCGCCCGAACAGGGAGAGGAGCCACCTTCTAGTAGGCCGGTGACGACGACCGCCGAGCACCGCCCGAACAGGGAGAGGTGCCACCTTCTAGTAGGCCGGCGACGACGACCGCCGAGCACCGCCCAAACAGGGAGAGGAGCCACCTTCTAGTAGGCCGGCGACGACGACCGCCGAGCACCGCCCGAACAGGGAGAGGAGCCACCTTCTAGTAGGCCGGCGACGACGACCGCCAAGCACCGCCCGAACAGGGAGAGGAGCCACCTTCTAGTAGGCCGGCGACGACGACCGCCGAGCACCGCCCGAACAGGGAGAGGTGCCACCTTCTAGTAGGCCGGCGACGACGACCGCCGAGCACCGCCCGAACAGGGAGAGGTGCCACCTTCTAGTAGGCCGGCGACGACGACCGCCGATCGCCGCCCGAACAGGGAGAGGAGCCACCTTCGGTGGAAGTCGTGACAGTTATAGTTTTTTCTGGGTCTATTTAGTAAGTTATGGTCTCAGCAGTATGGTGTTGATAAGGTAAGGGCTCTTCAGAGTCCTTGTCTCTTGTCTCCCAGAGGTCAGGACCTCAGCTACAATAAAACTACATTTTGGTCCATTTTAAAACATATTGTGCTTAAAGAGATGAGGAGAATATATAAATGCAGTCCAACTTTGCAACTCAGAGACTTTTGTTATTTTTATACCACAACCATGATTTTTTAAAATAATTAAGTACAATACTTCACTCAGAAGTACGATATAGTAATTCAATGGCTTTGTTATAAATCAGGTGCTAGAAAATTGTTTTGATATTCCTCAGCCACTGCCAGTTCAATTACATACATTTTGCATGCCTGTGCTAATTTTTATTAAATGGCAATTAACACAGTATTATATTGGGTTTTTGCAGGATAAATACAATAACAAGAATGCAATGAAAACATTTTCTGCATGTTGGTATCATCATCAAAATGTTTATGGTGTGAAAAGGAGAAGTGAAGAAAACTCATTCATTCCAACTCCAATGTGTTGTTGTGTGATAAGAATGTTTTGCTGTCAATATACTGTAAAACATACCATCAAATCCATGTTTTTACAAAGTAACAATAGATGTTTGGCAATACCATACATCTATTGTTACTTTGTAAAAACATGGATTTGATGGTATATTTTACAGTATATTGACAGCAATACCATACAATAGCATGACCGTATGTGTCTCTCTTCCAAATAATTTTCAACATCACAATGACATGTCTATTAAAAGCATTGAAGGGTTGAACAGTGTTGGGGGTTCAAGCACTCAAATAGTTTAAGTTTAATTGACTCTGCACTTCATTTTACCCAAATAGCACAAGTCTATAATTGAGCAATAAGGCACGAGGGGGTGTGGTATATTGCCCATATACCACGGCTAAGGGTTGTTCTTATGCACGACGCATCGCAAACCACTCAGTCTATAAAACACTAAACTGAAAAGTATCCTTTTCTGAAAAACTGAAAAGTATTATTTTATTTTTTTAGGTAATGACATGTTTACAAAAAGAAAGTTAGTCAGGAAATCTAAACACAAATCAATCCAGGGTCTTCTCCAAGCCATGATGCAACACCCAGAAACCCCAAATCCAATTTGGAATCCCATTTCTTTTACAAGGGGCTGCTGGGTATCTGCTCAGGCAGGTTTGTGCTGCCCACTCCTTCCTGTGTGTTCAAGTGTGCCGCCCACAGAGCAGGGAAGTGTGTGTGTGTGCATGTGTGTGTGTGCGGTGGATATAATGACTCCTGCGCCCCCGACTGCAGCATACACCCGCTCCCGCTAATGAAGGCTAACGACAGTCCAGGGGCGGGACTTCCACCCACCCTCCATCTCCTCCTAATGTGCTCTCAGCCAGGCTATTGGACCAGGCTCCCGCCAATCATTGCATGCAAGAGCCTTGCAATGAAGTAGTTAAAACTGATCAAACTTGGTGGACTAGTGTAGTGCTAACAAAGTCGAACTAATTGAAATACACATGTAGCATGCATGTAGTAGAAATACTACCCATGTAGGGGTGTGTGTACTGTGTATTTGAAATACTGTGCTTTAACGTAACCAGCAGCATGGATCAATGGACCTTGTCTGCATTTAAATACAATTCCCTGTGTTGTATGTTTGTTCCGGTTGGACAGCTGGAGTGCAACTATCCTGTGTCACGATGACCAAAAATAAAGTTGACAGGAAACCATGCAGGGGTCAGAATCCACAGTTGGTCATCTTTCAGAAGAAAGTCAAACAGTGGTACTTTGGCAAGCAAACAAGTGTCTGTGTCTCTGTGTCCTTCTGGAATCTTCCACACAAGAAAAAAAAGCTCAAAAGAAGCATTTGATTTTTTCCCCCCGGCGTCACCATATCTTTGCATGAAATCTGTGTTTTTTATGTTCACCAGAGAGCAATTAAACAGCAACTCTGCTGAGGATTGGTCCCCTCACCTGGCCTCGGATTCAGCACCGTCTTGGCTCTTCTCAGTCTTCTCTTGCCAATAACCTGCCCTCTCTCTTCAGTCTCTGCTATATACCCAGCCATTTACAATTCCCTCTCTCTTCTATCTCCCCTATATACCCAGCCATTTACCATTCCCTCTCTCTTCTATCTCCGCTATATACCCAGCCATTTACCATTCCCTCTCTCTTCTATCTCCCCTATATACCCAGCCATTTACCATTCCCTCTCTCTTCAGTCTCTGCTATATACCCAGCCATTTACCATTCCCTCTCTCTTCTATCTCCCCTATATACCCAGCCATTTACCATCCCCTCTCTCTTCTATCTCCCCTATATACCCAGCCATTTACCATTCCCTCTCTCTTCAGTCTCCCCTATATACCCAGCCATTTACCATTCCCTCTCTCTTCACTCTGCTATATACCCAGCCATTTACCATTCCCTCTCTCTTCAGTCTGCTATATACCCAGCCATTTACCATTCCCTCTCTCTTCAGTCTGCTATATACCCAGCCATTTACCATTTCCTCTCTCTTCTATCTCCCCTATATACCCAGCCATTTAACATTCCCTCTTTCTTCAGTCTCCGCTATATACCCAGCCATTTACCATTCCTCTCTTCTATCTCCCCTATATACCCAGCCATTTACCATTCCCTCTCTCTTCTATCTCCCCTATATACCCAGCCATTTACCATTCCCTCTCTCTTCAGTCTCCCCTATATACCCAGCCATTTACCATTCCCTCTCTCTTCAGTCTCTGCTATATAACCAGCCATTTACCATTCCCTCTCTCTTCTATCTCCCCTATATACCCAGGCATTTACCATTCCCTCTCTCTTCTATCTCCCCTATATACCCAGCCATTTAACATTCCCTCTCTCTTCAGTCTCCGCTATATACCCAGCCATTTACCATTCCCTCTCTCTTCTATCTCCCCTATATACCCAGCCATTTACCATTCCCTCTCTCTTCAGTCTCCCCTATATACCCAGCCATTTACCATTTCCTCTCTCTTCAGTCTCCCCTATATACCCAGCCATTTACCATTCCTTCTCTCTTCAGTCTCCCCTATATACCCAGCCATTTACCATTCCCTCTCTCTTCAGTCTCTGCTATATAACCAGCCATTTACCATTCCCTCTCTCTTCTATCTCCCCTATATACCCAGGCATTTACCATTCCCTCTCTCTTCTATCTCCCCTATATACCCAGCCATTTAACATTCCCTCTCTCTTCAGTCTCCGCTATATACCCAGCCATTTACCATTCCCTCTCTCTTCTATCTCCCCTATATACCCAGCCATTTACCATTCCCTCTCTCTTCAGACACCAGCACAGTGGTACAAAACTCCAGTGTCCAGTTGATATACCAAACTGGTTACATTGGAAGGGTAATGGGGAACTGTCCTCCCACAGACTCAAGACACACACACAAAACTGGTGCGGTTGTGGCCTGAGATTAAACACCCAGGCAACACACAGGGGGCCCACTGGTCCAAGCCATCACTAAGCCTCACAAACTGCTTTTAAGAAACACCTCTATCACTCTGTCACGTTCTGACCATAGTTCTGTTATTTTATTCTTTGTTTAGTATGGTCAGGGCGTGAGTTGGGGTGGGCAGTCTATGTTTGTTTTTCTATGTTGGTTTTTGTGTTCGGCCTAGTATGGTTCTCAATCAGAGGCAGGTGTCGTTAGTTGTCTCTGATTAAGAATCATAGCCTGGGTTTCACTTTTGGTTTGTGGGTGTTTGTTTCCGTGTGTGTGTTTGGGCCACACGGTACTGTTTCGGTTTTGTAAATTCACGTATTTGTTTATTGTTTCGATTCAGTGTTCAGTGCTTTCTTTAATTAAAATCATCATGAACACTTACCACGCTGCGCTTTGGTCCGATCCTTACTCCTCTTCAGACGACAAAGACGATATTCGTTACACACTCCACACGCAGCCTCTTTTAGTTGATTCTTAGATCCTGTACATGTGGATGCATCGGTACAATATGTGTTGCTCATCTGTAGATTTACGAAGCATTTTGCACCTGCGGCAAATCTCTTTTGATGGGAATAAAATACTAAAGGTAAAAATGTAAAATTGTCTTATCTAGTTCAGCTTTCTTCCATCTTGACAATAAGAACTTGCTTTAGGATTTGGCCATCACAATCATTTGAGTTGGGAATGTACATATTATGTACAGATTAGATGAAATGGACACAAACAAAGATTAGAATAATGAGAGTTTTTATCTCAAATCTACCTGGTTACTTTGACATCCCTGTCAAACAGCCTACTGAGAACATTACTCCACTGTCAATGTACTACATTTCAATTTATAACCCATCCTCCCACATGTGATCTTGAGGATTCATTTAAAAAAATGAATATATATATTTAAAAAATGACTGCACTAAAGATCCATGTGATGTAACAGTGATGCAACAGTCATGTTACTTGGCCTGATGCTTGTAGTCTAGTGAATTAGATGCTTGTAGTCTACCGAATTAGATGCTTCAGGTCTACTGAATTAGATGCTTGTAGCCTAGTGAATTAGATGCTTGTAGCCTAGTGAATTAGATGCTTGTAGCCTAGTGAATTAGATGCTTGTAGCCTAGTGAATTAGATGCTTGTAGCCTAGTGAATTAGATGCTTGTAGCCTAGTGAATTAGATGCTTGTTGCCTAGTGAATTAGATGCTTGTAGCCTAGTGAATTAGATGCTTGTAGCCTAGTGAATTAGATCCATGTAATCTACCGAATTAGATGCATGTAGCCTAGTGAATTAGATGCTTGTAGCCTAGTGAATTAGATGCTTGTAGCCTAGTGAATTAGATGCTTGTAGCCTAGTGAATTAGATGCACATAGCCTAGTGAATTAGATGCTTGTAGCATAGTAAATTAGATGCTTGTAGCCTAGTGAATTAGATGCTTGTAGCCTAGTGAATTAGATGCTTGTAGCCTAGTGAATTAGATGCTTGTAGCCTAGTGAATTAGATCCATGTAATCTACCGAATTAGATGCATGTAGCCTAGTGAATTAGATGCTTGTAGCCTAGTGAATTAGATGCTTGTAGCCTAGTGAATTAGATGCTTGTAGCCTAGTGAATTAGATGCTTGTAGCCTAGTGAATTAGATGCTTGTAGCCTAGTGAATTAGATGCATGTAGCCTAGTGAATTAGATGCTTGTAGCCTAGTGAATTAGATGCTTGTAGCCTAGTTGTAACAAAATGCAGCGTGGTGGTTACTCACGTTCTTTAATGAAATAGAATGATACATGAAATAACTAAATAAATATACAAAACAACAAACGGAAAGTGAAAACCTATACAGCCTTCTGGTGCTAACTAACACAAAGACAGGAACAATCACCCACAAACACACAGTGAAACCAAGGCTACCTAAATATGGTTCCCATCAGAGACAACGAGAATCACCTGACTCTGATTGAGAACCGCCTCAGGCAGCCAAGCCTATGCTGGACACCCTACTCAGCCACAATCCCCAATGCCTACAAAAACTCCAATACGACAACACAATAAACCCATGTCACACCCTGGCCTGAACAAATAATTAAAGAAAACACAAAATACTAAGACCAAGGCGTGACACTAGTGAATTAGATGCTTGTAGCCTACCGAATTAGATGCATGTAGCCTAGTGAATTAGATGCTTGTAGCCTAGTGAATTAGATGCTTGTAGCCTTGTGAATTAGATGATTGTAGCCTAGTGAATTAGATGCTTGTAGCCTAGTGAATTAGATGCTTGTAGCCTAGTGAATTAGATGCTTGTAGCCTAGTGAATTAGATGCTTGTAGCCTAGTGAATTAGATGCTTGTAGCCTAGTGAATTAGATGGTTGTAGCCTAGTGAATTAGATGCTTGTAGTCTAGTGAATTAGATGCTTGTAGCCTAGTGAATTAGATGCTTGTAGCCTAGTGAATTAGATGTAGCCTAGTGAATTAGATGCTTGTAGTCTAGTGAATTAGATGCTTGTAGTCTAGTGAATTAGATGCTTGTAGCCTAGTGAATTAGATGCTTGTAGCCTAGTGAATTAGATGCTTGTAGCCTAGTGAATTAGATGCTTGTAGCCTAGTGAATTAGATGCTTGTAGCCTAGTGAATTAGATGCTTGTAGCCTAGTGAATTAGATGCTTGTAGTCTAGTGAATTAGATGCTTGTAGCCTAGTGAATTAGATGCTTGTAGCCTAGTGAATTAGATGCTTGTAGCCTAGTGAATTAGATGCTTGTAGCTTAGTGAATTAGATGTAGCCTAGTGAATTAGATGCTTGTAGCCTAGTGAATTAGATGTAGCCTAGTGAATTAGATGTAGCCTAGTGAATTAGATGCTTGTAGCCTAGTGAATTAGATGTAGCCTAGTGAATTAGATGCTTGTAGTCTAGTGAATTAGATGCTTGTAGCCTAGTGAATTAGATGCTTGTAGCGTAGTGAATTAGATGTAGCCTAGTTAATTAGATGCTTGTAGTCTAGTGAATTAGATGCTTGTAGTCTAGTGAATTAGATGCTTGTAGCCTAGTGAATTAGATGCTTGTAGCCTAGTGAATTAGATGCTTGTAGCCTACCGAATTAGATGCTTGTAGTCTACCGAATTAGATGCTTGTAGCCTAGTGAATTAGATGCATGTAGCCTAGTGAATTAGATGCTTGTAGCCTAGTGAATTAGATGCTTGTAGCCTAGTGAATTAGATAAATGTAGCCTAGTGAATTAGATGCTTGTAGCCTAGTGAATTAGATGCTTGTAGCCTAGTGAATTAGATGCTTGTAGCCTAGTGAATTAGATGCTTGTAGCCTTGTGAATTAGATGCTTGTAGCCTAGTGAATTAGATGCTTGTAGCCTAGTGAATTAGATGCTTGTAGCCTAGTGAATTAGATGCATGTAGCCTTGTGAATTAGATGCTTGTAGCCTAGTGAATTAGATGCTTGTAGCCTAGTGAATTAGATGCTTGTAGCCTAGTGAATTAGATGCTTGTAGCCTAGTGAATTAGATGCTTGTAGCCTAGTTAATTAGATGCATGCAGCCTAGTGAATTAGATGCTTGTAGCCTAGTGAATTAGATGCTTGTAGCCTAGTGAATTAGATGCTTGTAGCCTAGTGAATTAGATGCTTGTAGCCTAGTGAATTAGATCCATGTAATCTACCAAATTAGATGCTTGTAGCCTAGTGAATTAGATACTTGTAGCCTAGTGAATTAGATGCTTGTAGCCTAGTGAATTAGATGCTTGTAGCCTAGTGAATTAGATGCATGTAGCCTAGTGAATTAGATGCTTGTAGCCTAGTGAATTAGATGCTTGTAGCCTAGTGAATTAGATGCTTGTAGCCTAGTAAATTAGATCCATGTAATCTACCGAATTAGATGCTTGTAGCCTAGTGAATTAGATCCATGTAATCTACCGAATTAGATGCTTCTAGCCTAGTGAATTAGATGCTTGTAGCCTAGTGAATTAGATGCTTGTAGCGTAGTGAATTAGATGCATGTAGCTTAGTGAATTAGATGCTTGTAGCCTACTGAATTAGATGATTGTAGCCTAGTGAATTAGATGCTTGTAGCCTAGTGAATTAGATGCTTGTAGCCTAGTGAATTAGATGCTTGTAGCCTAGTGAATTAGATGCTTGTAGCCTAGTGAATTAGATGCTTGTAGCCTAGTGAATTAGATGCTTGTAGCCTAGTGAATTAGATGCTTGTAGCCTAGTGAATTAGATGTTTGTAGCCTAGTGAATTAGATGCTTGTAGCCTAGTGAATTAGATGCTTGTAGCCTAGTGAATTAGATGCTTGTAGCCTAGTGAATTAGATGCTTGTAGCCTTGTGAATTAGATGCTTGTAGCCTAGTGAATTAGATGCTTGTAGCCTAGTGAATTAGATGCTTGTAGCCTAGTGAATTAGATGCATGTAGCCTAATGAATTAGATGCTTGTAGCCTAGTGAATTAGATGCTTGTAGCCTAGTGAATTAGATGCTTGTAGCCTAGTGAATTAGATGCTTGTAGCCTAGTGAATTAGATGCTTGTAGCCTAGTGAATTAGATGCTTGTAGCCTAGTGAATTAGATGCTTGTAGCCTAGTGAATTAGATGCTTGTAGCCTAGTGAATTAGATCCATGTAATCTACCAAATTAGATGCTTGTAGCCTAGTGAATTAGATGCTTGTAGCCTAGTGAATTAGATGCTTGTAGCCTAGTGAATTAGATGCTTGTAGCCTAGTGAATTAGATGCATGTAGCCTAGTGAATTAGATGCTTGTAGCCTAGTGAATTAGATGCTTGTAGCCTAGTGAATTAGATGCTTGTAGCCTAGTGAATTAGATGCTTGTAGCCTAGTGAATTAGATGCTTGTAGCCTAGTGAATTAGATGCTTGTAGTCTAGTGAATTAGATGCTTGTAGCCTAGTGAATTAGATGCTTGTAGCCTAGTGAATTAGATGCTTGTAGCCTAGTGAATTAGATGCTTGTAGCCTAGTGAATTAGATGTAGCCTAGTGAATTAGATGCTTGTAGCCTAGTGAATTAGATGTAGCCTAGTGAATTAGATGCTTGTAGTCTAGTGAATTAGATGCTTGTAGCCTAGTGAATTAGATGCTTGTAGCCTAGTGAATTAGATGTAGCCTAGTGAATTAGATGCTTGTAGTCTAGTGAATTAGATGCTTGTAGTCTAGTGAATTAGATGCTTGTAGCCTAGTGAATTAGATGCTTGTAGCCTAGTGAATTAGATGCTTGTAGCCTACCGAATTAGATGCTTGTAGTCTACCGAATTAGATGCTTGTAGCCTAGTGAATTAGATGCATGTAGCCTAGTGAATTAGATGCTTGTAGCCTAGTGAATTAGATGCTTGTAGCCTAGTGAATTAGATAAATGTAGCCTAGTGAATTAGATGCTTGTAGCCTAGTGAATTAGATGCTTGTAGCCTAGTGAATTAGATGCTTGTAGCCTAGTGAATTAGATGCTTGTAGCCTAGTAAATTAGATCCATGTAATCTACCGAATTAGATGCTTGTAGCCTAGTGAATTAGATGCTTGTAGCCTAGTGAATTAGATGCTTGTAGCCTTGTGAATTAGATGCTTGTAGCCTAATGAATTAGATGCTTGTAGCCTAGTGAATTCGATGCTTGTAGCCTAGTGAATTAGATGCTTGTAGCCTAGTGAATTAGATGCTTGTAGCCTAGTGAATTAGATGCTTGTAGCCTAGTGAATTAGATGTAGCCTAGTGAATTAGATGTAGCCTAGTGAATTAGATGCTTGTAGCCTAGTGAATTAGATGTAGCCTAGTGAATTAGATGCTTGTAGTCTAGTGAATTAGATGCTTGTAGCCTAGTGAATTAGATGCTTGTAGCCTAGTGAATTAGATGTAGCCTAGTGAATTAGATGCTTGTAGTCTAGTGAATTAGATGCTTGTAGTCTAGTGAATTAGATGCTTGTAGCCTAGTGAATTAGATGCTTGTAGCCTAGTGAATTAGATGCTTGTAGCCTACCGAATTAGATGCTTGTAGTCTACCGAATTAGATGCTTGTAGCCTAGTGAATTAGATGCATGTAGCCTAGTGAATTAGATGCTTGTAGCCTAGTGAATTAGATGCTTGTAGCCTAGTGAATTAGATAAATGTAGCCTAGTGAATTAGATGCTTGTAGCCTAGTGAATTAGATGCTTGTAGCCTAGTGAATTAGATGCTTGTAGCCTAGTGAATTAGATGCTTGTAGCCTAGTAAATTAGATCCATGTAATCTACCGAATTAGATGCTTGTAGCCTAGTGAATTAGATGCATGTAGCCTAGTGAATTAGATGCTTGTAGCCTAGTGAATTAGATGCTTGTAGCCTTGTGAATTAGATGCTTGTAGCCTAGTGAATTAGATGCTTGTAGCCTAGTGAATTAGATGCTTGTAGCCTAGTGAATTAGATGCATGTAGCCTTGTGAATTAGATGCTTGTAGCCTAGTGAATTAGATGCTTGTAGCCTAGTGAATTAGATGCTTGTAGCCTAGTGAATTAGATGCTTGTAGCCTAGTGAATTAGATGCTTGTAGCCTAGTTAATTAGATGCATGCAGCCTAGTGAATTAGATGCTTGTAGCCTAGTGAATTAGATGCTTGTAGCCTAGTGAATTAGATGCTTGTAGCCTAGTGAATTAGATGCTTGTAGCCTACTGAATTAGATGCTTGTAGCCTAGTGAATTAGATGCTTGTAGCCTAGTGAATTAGATGCTTGTAGCCTAGTGAATTAGATGCTTGTAGCCTAGTGAATTAGATGCTTGTAGCCTAGTGAATTAGATGCTTGTAGCCTAGTGAATTAGATGCTTGTAGCCTAGTGAATTAGATGTTTGTAGCCTAGTGAATTAGATGCGTGTAGCCTAGTGAATTAGATGCTTGTAGCCTAGTGAATTAGATGCTTGTAGCCTAGTGAATTAGATGCTTGTAGCCTTGTGAATTAGATGCTTGTAGCCTAGTGAATTAGATGCTTGTAGCCTAGTGAATTAGATGCTTGTAGCCTAGTGAATTAGATGCATGTAGCCTAATGAATTAGATGCTTGTAGCCTAGTTAATTCGATGCTTGTAGCCTAGTGAATTAGATGCTTGTAGCCTAGTGAATTAGATGTAGCCTAGTGAATTAGATGCTTGTAGTCTAGTGAATTAGATGCTTGTAGTCTAGTGAATTAGATGCTTGTAGCCTAGTGAATTAGATGCTTGTAGCCTAGTGAATTAGATGCTTGTAGCCTACCGAATTAGATGCTTGTAGTCTACCGAATTAGATGCTTGTAGCCTAGTGAATTAGATGCATGTAGCCTAGTGAATTAGATGATTGTAGCCTAGTGAATTAGATGCTTGTAGCCTAGTGAATTAGATAAATGTAGCCTAGTGAATTAGATGCTTGTAGCCTAGTGAATTAGATGCTTGTAGCCTAGTGAATTAGATGCTTGTAGCCTAGTGAATTAGATGCTTGTAGCCTAGTGAATTAGATGCTTGTAGCCTAGTGAATTAGATGCTTGTAGCCTAGTTAATTAGATGCATGCAGCCTAGTGAATTAGATGCTTGTAGCCTAGTGAATTAGATGCTTGTAGCCTAGTGAATTAGATGCTTGTAGCCTAGTGAATTAGATGCTTGTAGCCTACTGAATTAGATGCTTGTAGCCTAGTGAATTAGATGCTTGTAGCCTAGTGAATTAGATGCTTGTAGCCTAGTGAATTAGATGCTTGTAGCCTAGTGAATTAGATGCTTGTAGCCTAGTGAATTAGATGCTTGTAGCCTAGTGAATTAGATGCTTGTAGCCTAGTGAATTAGATGTTTGTAGCCTAGTGAATTAGATGCGTGTAGCCTAGTGAATTAGATGCTTGTAGCCTAGTGAATTAGATGCTTGTAGCCTAGTGAATTAGATGCTTGTAGCCTTGTGAATTAGATGCTTGTAGCCTAGTGAATTAGATGCTTGTAGCCTAGTGAATTAGATGCTTGTAGCCTAGTGAATTAGATGCATGTAGCCTAATGAATTAGATGCTTGTAGCCTAGTTAATTCGATGCTTGTAGCCTAGTGAATTAGATGCTTGTAGCCTAGTGAATTAGATGCTTGTAGCCTAGTGAATTAGATGCTTGTAGCCTAGTGAATTAGATGTAGCCTAGTGAATTAGATGCTTGTAGTCTAGTGAATTAGATGCTTGTAGTCTAGTGAATTAGATGCTTGTAGCCTAATGAATTAGATGCTTGTAGCCTAGTGAATTAGATGCTTGTAGCCTAGTGAATTAGATGCTTGTAGCCTAGTGAATTAGATGCTTGTAGCCTAGTGAATTAGATGCTTGTAGCCTAGTGAATTAGATGCTTGTAGCCTAGTGAATTAGATGCTTGTAGCCTAGTGAATTAGATGCTTGTAGCCTAGTGAATTAGATCCATGTAATCTACCAAATTAGATGCTTGTAGCCTAGTGAATTAGATGCTTGTAGCCTAGTGAATTAGATGCTTGTAGCCTAGTGAATTAGATGCTTGTAGCCTAGTGAATTAGATGCATGTAGCCTAGTGAATTAGATGCTTGTAGCCTAGTGAATTAGATGCTTGTAGCCTAGTGAATTAGATGCTTGTAGCCTAGTGAATTAGATGCTTGTAGCCTAGTGAATTAGATGCTTGTAGCCTAGTGAATTAGATGCTTGTAGTCTAGTGAATTAGATGCTTGTAGCCTAGTGAATTAGATGCTTGTAGCCTAGTGAATTAGATGCTTGTAGCCTAGTGAATTAGATGCTTGTAGCCTAGTGAATTAGATGTAGCCTAGTGAATTAGATGCTTGTAGCCTAGTGAATTAGATGTAGCCTAGTGAATTAGATGCTTGTAGTCTAGTGAATTAGATGCTTGTAGCCTAGTGAATTAGATGCTTGTAGCCTAGTGAATTAGATGTAGCCTAGTGAATTAGATGCTTGTAGTCTAGTGAATTAGATGCTTGTAGTCTAGTGAATTAGATGCTTGTAGCCTAGTGAATTAGATGCTTGTAGCCTAGTGAATTAGATGCTTGTAGCCTACCGAATTAGATGCTTGTAGTCTACCGAATTAGATGCTTGTAGCCTAGTGAATTAGATGCATGTAGCCTAGTGAATTAGATGCTTGTAGCCTAGTGAATTAGATGCTTGTAGCCTAGTGAATTAGATAAATGTAGCCTAGTGAATTAGATGCTTGTAGCCTAGTGAATTAGATGCTTGTAGCCTAGTGAATTAGATGCTTGTAGCCTAGTGAATTAGATGCTTGTAGCCTAGTAAATTAGATCCATGTAATCTACCGAATTAGATGCTTGTAGCCTAGTGAATTAGATGCTTGTAGCCTAGTGAATTAGATGCTTGTAGCCTTGTGAATTAGATGCTTGTAGCCTAATGAATTAGATGCTTGTAGCCTAGTGAATTCGATGCTTGTAGCCTAGTGAATTAGATGCTTGTAGCCTAGTGAATTAGATGCTTGTAGCCTAGTGAATTAGATGCTTGTAGCCTAGTGAATTAGATGTAGCCTAGTGAATTAGATGTAGCCTAGTGAATTAGATGCTTGTAGCCTAGTGAATTAGATGTAGCCTAGTGAATTAGATGCTTGTAGTCTAGTGAATTAGATGCTTGTAGCCTAGTGAATTAGATGCTTGTAGCCTAGTGAATTAGATGTAGCCTAGTGAATTAGATGCTTGTAGTCTAGTGAATTAGATGCTTGTAGTCTAGTGAATTAGATGCTTGTAGCCTAGTGAATTAGATGCTTGTAGCCTAGTGAATTAGATGCTTGTAGCCTACCGAATTAGATGCTTGTAGTCTACCGAATTAGATGCTTGTAGCCTAGTGAATTAGATGCATGTAGCCTAGTGAATTAGATGCTTGTAGCCTAGTGAATTAGATGCTTGTAGCCTAGTGAATTAGATAAATGTAGCCTAGTGAATTAGATGCTTGTAGCCTAGTGAATTAGATGCTTGTAGCCTAGTGAATTAGATGCTTGTAGCCTAGTGAATTAGATGCTTGTAGCCTAGTAAATTAGATCCATGTAATCTACCGAATTAGATGCTTGTAGCCTAGTGAATTAGATGCATGTAGCCTAGTGAATTAGATGCTTGTAGCCTAGTGAATTAGATGCTTGTAGCCTTGTGAATTAGATGCTTGTAGCCTAGTGAATTAGATGCTTGTAGCCTAGTGAATTAGATGCTTGTAGCCTAGTGAATTAGATGCATGTAGCCTTGTGAATTAGATGCTTGTAGCCTAGTGAATTAGATGCTTGTAGCCTAGTGAATTAGATGCTTGTAGCCTAGTGAATTAGATGCTTGTAGCCTAGTGAATTAGATGCTTGTAGCCTAGTTAATTAGATGCATGCAGCCTAGTGAATTAGATGCTTGTAGCCTAGTGAATTAGATGCTTGTAGCCTAGTGAATTAGATGCTTGTAGCCTAGTGAATTAGATGCTTGTAGCCTACTGAATTAGATGCTTGTAGCCTAGTGAATTAGATGCTTGTAGCCTAGTGAATTAGATGCTTGTAGCCTAGTGAATTAGATGCTTGTAGCCTAGTGAATTAGATGCTTGTAGCCTAGTGAATTAGATGCTTGTAGCCTAGTGAATTAGATGCTTGTAGCCTAGTGAATTAGATGTTTGTAGCCTAGTGAATTAGATGCGTGTAGCCTAGTGAATTAGATGCTTGTAGCCTAGTGAATTAGATGCTTGTAGCCTAGTGAATTAGATGCTTGTAGCCTTGTGAATTAGATGCTTGTAGCCTAGTGAATTAGATGCTTGTAGCCTAGTGAATTAGATGCTTGTAGCCTAGTGAATTAGATGCATGTAGCCTAATGAATTAGATGCTTGTAGCCTAGTTAATTCGATGCTTGTAGCCTAGTGAATTAGATGCTTGTAGCCTAGTGAATTAGATGCTTGTAGCCTAGTGAATTAGATGCTTGTAGCCTAGTGAATTAGATGTAGCCTAGTGAATTAGATGCTTGTAGTCTAGTGAATTAGATGCTTGTAGTCTAGTGAATTAGATGCTTGTAGCCTAGTGAATTAGATGCTTGTAGCCTAGTGAATTAGATGCTTGTAGCCTACCGAATTAGATGCTTGTAGTCTACCGAATTAGATGCTTGTAGCCTAGTGAATTAGATGCATGTAGCCTAGTGAATTAGATGCTTGTAGCCTAGTGAATTAGATGCTTGTAGCCTAGTGAATTAGATAAATGTAGCCTAGGTGAATTAGATGCTTGTAGCCTAGTGAATTAGATGCTTGTAGCCTAGTGAATTAGATGCTTGTAGCCTAGTGAATTAGATGCTTGTAGCCTAGTAAATTAGATCCATGTAATCTACCGAATTAGATGCTTGTAGCCTAGTGAATTAGATGCTTGTAGCCTAGTGAATTAGATGCTTGTAGCCTTGTGAATTAGATGCTTGTAGCCTAATGAATTAGATGCTTGTAGCCTAGTGAATTCGATGCTTGTAGCCTAGTGAATTAGATGCTTGTAGCCTAGTGAATTAGATGTAGCCTAGTGAATTAGATGTAGCCTAGTGAATTAGATGCTTGTAGCCTAGTGAATTAGATGTAGCCTAGTGAATTAGATGCTTGTAGTCTAGTGAATTAGATGCTTGTAGCCTAGTGAATTAGATGCTTGTAGCCTAGTGAATTAGATGTAGCCTAGTGAATTAGATGCTTGTAGTCTAGTGAATTAGATGCTTGTAGTCTAGTGAATTAGATGCTTGTAGCCTAGTGAATTAGATGCTTGTAGCCTAGTGAATTAGATGCTTGTAGCCTACCGAATTAGATGCTTGTAGTCTACCGAATTAGATGCTTGTAGCCTAGTGAATTAGATGCATGTAGCCTAGTGAATTAGATGCTTGTAGCCTAGTGAATTAGATGCTTGTAGCCTAGTGAATTAGATAAATGTAGCCTAGTGAATTAGATGCTTGTAGCCTAGTGAATTAGATGCTTGTAGCCTAGTGAATTAGATGCTTGTAGCCTAGTGAATTAGATGCTTGTAGCCTAGTAAATTAGATCCATGTAATCTACCGAATTAGATGCTTGTAGCCTAGTGAATTAGATGCATGTAGCCTAGTGAATTAGATGCTTGTAGCCTAGTGAATTAGATGCTTGTAGCCTAGTGAATTAGATGCTTGTAGCCTAGTGAATTAGATAAATGTAGCCTAGTGAATTAGATGCTTGTAGCCTAGTGAATTAGATGCTTGTAGCCTAGTGAATTAGATGCTTGTAGCCTAGTGAATTAGATGCTTGTAGCCTAGTAAATTAGATCCATGTAATCTACCGAATTAGATGCTTGTAGCCTAGTGAATTAGATGCATGTAGCCTAGTGAATTAGATGCTTGTAGCCTAGTGAATTAGATGCTTGTAGCCTTGTGAATTAGATGCTTGTAGCCTAGTGAATTAGATGCTTGTAGCCTAGTGAATTAGATGCTTGTAGCCTAGTGAATTAGATGCATGTAGCCTTGTGAATTAGATGCTTGTAGCCTAGTGAATTAGATGCTTGTAGCCTAGTGAATTAGATGCTTGTAGCCTAGTGAATTAGATGCTTGTAGCCTAGTGAATTAGATGCTTGTAGCCTAGTTAATTAGATGCATGCAGCCTAGTGAATTAGATGCTTGTAGCCTAGTGAATTAGATGCTTGTAGCCTAGTGAATTAGATGCTTGTAGCCTAGTGAATTAGATGCTTGTAGCCTACTGAATTAGATGCTTGTAGCCTAGTGAATTAGATGCTTGTAGCCTAGTGAATTAGATGCTTGTAGCCTAGTGAATTAGATGCTTGTAGCCTAGTGAATTAGATGCTTGTAGCCTAGTGAATTAGATGCTTGTAGCCTAGTGAATTAGATGCTTGTAGCCTAGTGAATTAGATGCTTGTAGCCTAGTGAATTAGATGTTTGTAGCCTAGTGAATTAGATGCGTGTAGCCTAGTGAATTAGATGCTTGTAGCCTAGTGAATTAGATGCTTGTAGCCTAGTGAATTAGATGCTTGTAGCCTTGTGAATTAGATGCTTGTAGCCTAGTGAATTAGATGCTTGTAGCCTAGTGAATTAGATGCTTGTAGCCTAGTGAATTAGATGCATGTAGCCTAATGAATTAGATGCTTGTAGCCTAGTGAATTCGATGCTTGTAGCCTAGTGAATTAGATGCTTGTAGCCTAGTGAATTAGATGCTTGTAGCCTAGTGAATTAGATGCTTGTAGCCTAGTGAATTAGATGCTTGTAGCCTAGTGAATTAGATGCTTGTAGCCTAGTGAATTAGATGCTTGTAGCCTAGTGAATTAGATCCATGTAATCTACCAAATTAGATGCTTGTAGCCTAGTGAATTAGATGCTTGTAGCCTAGTGAATTAGATGCTTGTAGCCTAGTGAATTAGATGCTTGTAGCCTAGTGAATTAGATGCATGTAGCCTAGTGAATTAGATGCTTGTAGCCTAGTGAATTAGATGCTTGTAGCCTAGTGAATTAGATGCTTGTAGCCTAGTAAATTAGATCCATGTAATCTACCGAATTAGATGCTTGTAGCCTAGTGAATTAGATGCTTGTAGCCTAGTGAATTAGATGCTTGTAGCCTAGTGAATTAGATGCTTGTAGCCTAGTGAATTAGATGCATGTAGCCTAGTGAATTAGATGCTTGTAGCCTAGTGAATTAGATGCTTGTAGCCTAGTGAATTAGATGCTTGTAGCCTAGTAAATTAGATCCATGTAATCTACCGAATTAGATGCTTGTAGCCTAGTGAATTAGATGCTTGTAGCCTAGTGAATTAGATGCTTGTAGCCTAGTGAATTAGATGCTTGTAGCCTAGTGAATTAGATGCTTGTAGCCTAGTGAATTAGATGCATGTAGCCTAGTGAATTAGATGCTTGTAGCCTAGTGAATTAGATGCTTGTAGCCTAGTTGTAACAAAATGCAGCGTGGTGGTTACTCACGTTCTTTAATGAAATAGAACGATACATGAAATAACTAAATAAATATACAAAACAACAAACGGAAAGTGAAAACCTATACAGCATTCTGGTGCTAACTAACACAAAGACAGGAACAATCACCCACAAACACACAGTGAAACCAAGGCTACCTAAATATGGTTCCCATCAGAGACAACGAGAATCACCTGACTCTGATTGAGAACCGCCTCAGGCAGCCAAGCCTATGCTGGACACCCTACTCAGCCACAATCCCCAATGCCTACAAAAACTCCAATACGACAACACAATAAACCCATGTCACACCCTGGCCTGAACAAATAATTAAAGAAAACACAAAATACTAAGACCAAGGCGTGACACTAGTGAATTAGATGCTTGTAGACTACCGAATTAGATGCTTGTAGCCTAGTGAATTCGATGCTTGTAGCCTAGTGAATTAGATGCTTGTAGCCTAGTGAATTAGATGCTTGTAGCCTAGTGAATTAGATGCTTGTAGCCTAGTGAATTAGATGCTTGTAGCCTAGTGAATTAGATGCTTGTAGCCTAGTGAATTAGATGCTTGTAGCCTAGTGAATTAGATCCATGTAATCTACCAAATTAGATGCTTGTAGCCTAGTGAATTAGATGCTTGTAGCCTAGTGAATTAGATGCTTGTAGCCTAGTGAATTAGATGCTTGTAGCCTAGCGAATTAGATGCATGTAGCCTAGTGAATTAGATGCTTGTAGCCTAGTGAATTAGATGCTTGTAGCCTAGTGAATTAGATGCTTGTAGCCTAGTAAATTAGATCCATGTAATCTACCGAATTAGATGCTTGTAGCCTAGTGAATTAGATGCTTGTAGCCTAGTGAATTAGATGCTTGTAGCCTAGTGAATTAGATGCTTGTAGCCTAGTGAATTAGATGCATGTAGCCTAGTGAATTAGATGCTTGTAGCCTAGTGAATTAGATGCTTGTAGCCTAGTGAATTAGATGCTTGTAGCCTAGTAAATTAGATCCATGTAATCTACCGAATTAGATGCTTGTAGCCTAGTGAATTAGATGCTTGTAGCCTAGTGAATTAGATGCTTGTAGCCTAGTGAATTAGATGCTTGTAGCCTAGTGAATTAGATGCATGTAGCCTAGTGAATTAGATGCTTGTAGCCTAGTGAATTAGATGCTTGTAGCCTAGTTGTAACAAAATGCAGCGTGGTGGTTACTCACTTTCTTTAATGAAATAGAACGATACATGAAATAACTAAATAAATATACAAAACAACAAACGGAAAGTGAAAACCTATACAGCATTCTGGTGCTAACTAACACAAAGACAGGAACAATCACCCACAAACACACAGTGAAACCAAGGCTACCTAAATATGGTTCCCATCAGAGACAACGAGAATCACCTGACTCTGATTGAGAACCGCCTCAGGCAGCCAAGCCTATGCTGGACACCCTACTCAGCCACAATCCCCAATGCCTACAAAAACTCCAATACGACAACACAATAAACCCATGTCACACCCTGGCCTGAACAAATAATTAAAGAAAACACAAAATACTAAGACCAAGGCGTGACACTAGTGAATTGGATGCTTGTAGCCTACCGAATTAGATGCATGTAGCCTAGTGAATTAGATGCTTGTAGCCTAGTGAATTAGATGCTTGTAGCCTTGTGAATTAGATGATTGTAGCCTAGTGAATTAGATGCTTGTAGCCTAGTGAATTAGATGCTTGTAGCCTAGTGAATTAGATGCTTGTAGCCTAGTGAATTAGATGTAGCCTAGTGAATTAGATGTAGCCTAGTGAATTAGATGCTTGTAGCCTAGTGAATTAGATGTAGCCTAGTGAATTAGATGCTTGTAGTCTAGTGAATTAGATGCTTGTAGCCTAGTGAATTAGATGCTTGTAGCCTAGTGAATTAGATGTAGCCTAGTGAATTAGATGCTTGTAGTCTAGTGAATTAGATGCTTGTAGTCTAGTGAATTAGATGCTTGTAGCCTAGTGAATTAGATGCTTGTAGCCTAGTGAATTAGATGCTTGTAGCCTACCGAATTAGATGCTTGTAGTCTGAATTAGATGCTTGTAGCCTAGTGAATTAGATGCATGTAGCCTAGTGAATTAGATGCTTGTAGCCTAGTGAATTAGATGCTTGTAGCCTAGTGAATTAGATAAATGTAGCCTAGTGAATTAGATGCTTGTAGCCTAGTGAATTAGATGCTTGTAGCCTAGTGAATTAGATGCTTGTAGCCTAGTAAATTAGATCCATGTAATCTACCGAATTAGATGCTTGTAGCCTAGTGAATTAGATGCATGTAGCCTAGTGAATTAGATGCTTGTAGCCGAGTGAATTAGATCCATGTAATCTACCAAATTAGATGCTTGTAGCCTAGTGAATTAGATGCTTGTAGCCTAGTGAATTAGATGCTTGTAGCCTAGTGAATTAGATGCTTGTAGCCTAGTGAATTAGATGCATGTAGCCTAGTGAATTAGATGCTTATAGCCTAGTGAATTAGATGCTTGTATCCTAGTGAATTAGATGCTTGTAGTCTAGTAAATTAGATCCATGTAATATACCGAATTAGATGCTTGTAGCCTAGTGAATTAGATCCATGTAATCTACCGAATTAGATGCTTCTAGCCTAGTGAATTAGATGCTTGTAGCCTAGTGAATTAGATGCTTGTAGCGTAGTGAATTAGATGCATGTAGCTTAGTGAATTAGATGCTTGTAGCCTACTGAATTAGATGCTTGTAGCCTAGTGAATTAGATGCTTGTAGCCTACTGAATTAGATGCTTGTAGCCTAGTGAATTAGATGCTTGTAGCCTAGTGAATTAGATGCTTGTAGCCTAGTGAATTAGATGCTTGTAGCCTAGTGAATTAGATGCTTGTAGCCTAGTGAATTAGATGTTTGTAGCCTAGTGAATTAGATGCTTGTAGCCTAGTGAATTAGATGCTTGTAGCCTAGTGAATTAGATGCTTGTAGCCTAGTGAATTAGATCCATGTAATCTACCAAATTAGATGCTTGTAGCCTAGTGAATTAGATGCTTGTAGCCTAGTGAATTAGATGCTTGTAGCCTAGTGAATTAGATGCTTGTAGCCTAGTGAATTAGATGCTTGTAGCCTAGTGAATTAGATAAATGTAGCCTAGTGAATTAGATGCTTGTAGCCTAGTGAATTAGATGCTTGTAGCCTAGTGAATTAGATGCTTGTAGCCTAGTGAATTAGATGCTTGTAGCCTAGTGAATTAGATAAATGTAGCCTAGTGAATTAGATGCTTGTAGCCTAGTGAATTAGATGCTTGTAGCCTAGTGAATTAGATGCTTGTAGCCTAGTAAATTAGATCCATGTAATCTACCGAATTAGATGCTTGTAGCCTAGTGAATTAGATGCATGTAGCCTAGTGAATTAGATGCTTGTAGCCTAGTGAATTAGATCCATGTAATCTACCAAATTAGATGCTTGTAGCCTAGTGAATTAGATGCTTGTAGCCTAGTGAATTAGATGCTTGTAGCCTAGTGAATTAGATGCTTGTAGCCTAGTGAATTAGATGCATGTAGCCTAGTGAATTAGATGCTTGTAGCCTAGTGAATTAGATGCTTGTATCCTAGTGAATTAGATGCTTGTAGCCTAGTAAATTAGATCCATGTAATATACCGAATTAGATGCTTGTAGCCTAGTGAATTAGATCCATGTAATCTACCGAATTAGATGCTTCTAGCCTAGTGAATTAGATGCTTGTAGCCTAGTGAATTAGATGCTTGTAGCGTAGTGAATTAGATGCATGTAGCTTAGTGAATTAGATGCTTGTAGCCTACTGAATTAGATGCTTGTAGCCTAGTGAATTAGATGCTTGTAGCCTAGTGAATTAGATGCTTGTAGCCTAGTGAATTAGATGCTTGTAGCCTAGTGAATTAGATGCTTGTAGCCTAGTGAATTAGATGCTTGTAGCCTAGTGAATTAGATGCTTGTAGCCTAGTGAATTAGATGTTTGTAGCCTAGTGAATTAGATGCTTGTAGCCTAGTGAATTAGATGCTTGTAGCCTAGTGAATTAGATGCTTGTAGCCTAGTGAATTAGATCCATGTAATCTACCAAATTAGATGCTTGTAGCCTAGTGAATTAGATGCTTGTAGCCTAGTGAATTAGATGCTTGTAGCCTAGTGAATTAGATGCTTGTAGCCTAGTGAATTAGATGCATGTAGCCTAGTGAATTAGATGCTTGTAGCCTAGTGAATTAGATGCTTGTAGCCTAGTGAATTAGATGCTTGTAGCCTAGTAAATTAGATCCATGTAATCTACCGAATTAGATGCTTGTAGCCTAGTGAATTAGATCCATGTAATCTACCGAATTAGATGCTTCTAGCCTAGTGAATTAGATGCTTGTAGCCTAGTGAATTAGATGCTTGTAGCGTAGTGAATTAGATGCATGTAGCTTAGTGAATTAGATGCTTGTAGCCTACTGAATTAGATGCTTGTAGCCTAGTGAATTAGATGCTTGTAGCCTAGTGAATTAGATGCTTGTAGCCTAGTGAATTAGATGCTTGTAGCCTAGTGAATTAGATGCTTGTAGCCTAGTGAATTAGATGCTTGTAGCCTAGTGAATTAGATGCTTGTAGCCTAGTGAATTAGATGCTTGTAGCCTAGTGAATTAGATGTTTGTAGCCTAGTGAATTAGATGCTTGTAGCCTAGTGAATTAGATGCTTGTAGCCTAGTGAATTAGATGCTTGTAGCCTAGTGAATTAGATGCTTGTAGCCTTGTGAATTAGATGCTTGTAGCCTAGTGAATTAGATGCTTGTAGCCTAGTGAATTAGATGCTTGTAGCCTAGTGAATTAGATGCATGTAGCCTAATGAATTAGATGCTTGTAGCCTAGTGAATTCGATGGTTGTAGCCTAGTGAATTAGATGCTTTTAGCCTAGTGAATTAGATGCTTGTAGCCTAGTGAATTAGATGCTTGTAGCCTAGTGAATTAGATGCTTGTAGCCTAGTGAATTAGATGCTTGTAGCCTAGTGAATTAGATCCATGTAATCTACCAAATTAGATGCTTGTAGCCTAGTGAATTAGATGCTTGTAGCCTAGTGAATTAGATGCTTGTAGCCTAGTGAATTAGATGCTTGTAGCCTAGTGAATTAGATGCATGTAGCCTAGTGAATTAGATGCTTGTAGCCTAGTGAATTAGATGCTTGTAGCCTAGTGAATTAGATGCTTGTAGCCTAGTAAATTAGATCCATGTAATCTACCGAATTAGATGCTTGTAGCCTAGTGAATTAGATGCTTGTAGCCTAGTGAATTAGATGCTTGTAGCCTAGTGAATTAGATGCTTGTAGCCTAGTGAATTAGATGCATGTAGCCTAGTGAATTAGATGCTTGTAGCCTAGTGAATTAGATGCTTGTAGCCTAGTGAATTAGATGCTTGTAGCCTAGTAAATTAGATCCATGTAATCTACCGAATTAGATGCTTGTAGCCTAGTGAATTAGATGCTTGTAGCCTAGTGAATTAGATGCTTGTAGCCTAGTGAATTAGATGCTTGTAGCCTAGTGAATTAGATGCATGTAGCCTAGTGAATTAGATGCTTGTAGCCTAGTGAATTAGATGCTTGTAGCCTAGTTGTAACAAAATGCAGCGTGGTGGTTACTCACGTTCTTTAATGAAATAGAACGATACATGAAATAACTAAATAAATATACAAAACAACAAACGGAAAGTGAAAACCTATACAGCCTTCTGGTGCTAACTAACACAAAGACAGGAACAATCACCCACAAACACACAGTGAAACCAAGGCTACCTAAATATGGTTCCCATCAGAGACAACGAGAATCACCTGACTCTGATTGAGAACCGCCTCAGGCAGCCAAGCCTATGCTGGACACCCTACTCAGCCACAATCCCCAATGCCTACAAAAACTCCAATACGACAACACAATAAACCCATGTCACACCCTGGCCTGAACAAATAATTAAAGAAAACACAAAATACTAAGACCAAGGCGTGACACTAGTGAATTAGATGCTTGTAGCCTACCGAATTAGATGCATGTAGCCTAGTGAATTAGATGCTTGTAGCCTAGTGAATTAGATGCTTGTAGCCTAGTGAATTAGATGCTTGTAGCCTAGTGAATTAGATGTAGCCTAGTGAATTAGATGTAGCCTAGTGAATTAGATGCTTGTAGCCTAGTGAATTAGATGTAGCCTAGTGAATTAGATGCTTGTAGTCTAGTGAATTAGATGCTTGTAGCCTAGTGAATTAGATGCTTGTAGCCTAGTGAATTAGATGTAGCCTAGTGAATTAGATGCTTGTAGTCTAGTGAATTAGATGCTTGTAGTCTAGTGAATTAGATGCTTGTAGCCTAGTGAATTAGATGCTTGTAGCCTAGTGAATTAGATGCTTGTAGCCTACCGAATTAGATGCTTGTAGTCTACCGAATTAGATGCTTGTAGCCTAGTGAATTAGATGCATGTAGCCTAGTGAATTAGATGCTTGTAGCCTAGTGAATTAGATGCTTGTAGCCTAGTGAATTAGATAAATGTAGCCTAGTGAATTAGATGCTTGTAGCCTAGTGAATTAGATGCTTGTAGCCTAGTGAATTAGATGCTTGTAGCCTAGTGAATTAGATGCTTGTAGCCTAGTAAATTAGATCCATGTAATCTACCGAATTAGATGCTTGTAGCCTAGTGAATTAGATGCATGTAGCCTAGTGAATTAGATGCTTGTAGCCTAGTGAATTAGATCCATGTAATCTACCAAATTAGATGCTTGTAGCCTAGTGAATTAGATGCTTGTAGCCTAGTGAATTAGATGCTTGTAGCCTAGTGAATTAGATGCTTGTAGCCTAGTGAATTAGATGCATGTAGCCTAGTGAATTAGATGCTTGTAGCCTAGTGAATTAGATGCTTGTAGCCTAGTGAATTAGATGCTTGTAGCCTAGTAAATTAGATCCATGTAATCTACCGAATTAGATGCTTGTAGCCTAGTGAATTAGATCCATGTAATCTACCGAATTAGATGCTTCTAGCCTAGTGAATTAGATGCTTGTAGCCTAGTGAATTAGATGCTTGTAGCGTAGTGAATTAGATGCATGTAGCTTAGTGAATTAGATGCTTGTAGCCTACTGAATTAGTTGCTTGTAGCCTAGTGAATTAGATGCTTGTAGCCTAGTGAATTAGATGCTTGTAGCCTAGTGAATTAGATGCTTGTAGCCTAGTGAATTAGATGCTTGTAGCCTAGTGAATTAGATGCTTGTAGCCTAGTGAATTAGATGCTTGTAGCCTAGTGAATTAGATGTTTGTAGCCTAGTGAATTAGATGCTTGTAGCCTAGTGAATTAGATGCTTGTAGCCTAGTGAATTAGATGCTTGTAGCCTAGTGAATTAGATCCATGTAATCTACCAAATTAGATGCTTGTAGCCTAGTGAATTAGATGCTTGTAGCCTAGTGAATTAGATGCTTGTAGCCTAGTGAATTAGATGCTTGTAGCCTAGTGAATTAGATGCATGTAGCCTAGTGAATTAGATGCTTGTAGCCTAGTGAATTAGATGCTTGTAGCCTAGTGAATTAGATGCTTGTAGCCTAGTAAATTAGATCCATGTAATCTAGTGAATTAGATGCTTGTAGCCTAGTGAATTAGATCCATGTAATCTACCGAATTAGATGCTTCTAGCCTAGTGAATTAGATGCTTGTAGCCTAGTGAATTAGATGCTTGTAGCGTAGTGAATTAGATGCATGTAGCTTAGTGAATTAGATGCTTGTAGCCTACTGAATTAGATGCTTGTAGCCTAGTGAATTAGATGCTTGTAGCCTAGTGAATTAGATGCTTGTAGCCTAGTGAATTAGATGCTTGTAGCCTAGTGAATTAGATGCTTGTAGCCTAGTGAATTAGATGCTTGTAGCCTAGTGAATTAGATGCTTGTAGCCTAGTGAATTAGATGCTTGTAGCCTAGTGAATTAGATGTTTGTAGCCTAGTGAATTAGATGCTTGTAGCCTAGTGAATTAGATGCTTGTAGCCTAGTGAATTAGATGCTTGTAGCCTAGTGAATTAGATGCTTGTAGCCTTGTGAATTAGATGCTTGTAGCCTAGTGAATTAGATGCTTGTAGCCTAGTGAATTAGATGCTTGTAGCCTAGTGAATTAGATGCATGTAGCCTAATGAATTAGATGCTTGTAGCCTAGTGAATTCGATGCTTGTAGCCTAGTGAATTAGATGCTTGTAGCCTAGTGAATTAGATGCTTGTAGCCTAGTGAATTAGATGCTTGTAGCCTAGTGAATTAGATGCTTGTAGCCTAGTGAATTAGATGCTTGTAGCCTAGTGAATTAGATGCTTGTAGCCTAGTGAATTAGATCCATGTAATCTACCAAATTAGATGCTTGTAGCCTAGTGAATTAGATGCTTGTAGCCTAGTGAATTAGATGCTTGTAGCCTAGTGAATTAGATGCTTGTAGCCTAGTGAATTAGATGCATGTAGCCTAGTGAATTAGATGCTTGTAGCCTAGTGAATTAGATGCTTGTAGCCTAGTGAATTAGATGCTTGTAGCCTAGTAAATTAGATCCATGTAATCTACCGAATTAGATGCTTGTAGCCTAGTGAATTAGATTCTTGTAGCCTAGTGAATTAGATGCTTGTAGCCTAGTGAATTAGATGCTTGTAGCCTAGTGAATTAGATGCATGTAGCCTAGTGAATTAGATGCTTGTAGCCTAGTGAATTAGATGCTTGTAGCCTAGTGAATTAGATGCTTGTAGCCTAGTAAATTAGATCCATGTAATCTACCGAATTAGATGCTTGTAGCCTAGTGAATTAGATGCTTGTAGCCTAGTGAATTAGATGCTTGTAGCCTAGTGAATTAGATGCTTGTAGCCTAGTGAATTAGATGCTTGTAGCCTAGTGAATTAGATGCATGTAGCCTAGTGAATTAGATGCTTGTAGCCTAGTGAATTAGATGCTTGTAGCCTAGTTGTAACAAAATGCAGCGTGGTGGTTACTCACGTTCTTTAATGAAATAGAACGATACATGAAATAACTAAATAAATATACAAAACAACAAACGGAAAGTGAAAACCTATACAGCCTTCTGGTGCTAACTAACACAAAGACAGGAACAATCACCCACAAACACACAGTGAAACCAAGGCTACCTAAATATGGTTCCCAACAGAGACAACGAGAATCACCTGACTCTGATTGAGAACCGCCTCAGGCAGCCAAGCCTATGCTGTACACCCTACTCAGCCACAATCCCCAATGCCTACAAAAACTCCAATACGACAACACAATAAACCCATGTCACACCCTGGCCTGAACAAATAATTAAAGAAAACACAAAATACTAAGACCAAGGCGTGACACTAGTGAATTAGATGCTTGTAGCCTACCGAATTAGATGCATGTAGCCTAGTGAATTAGATGCTTGTAGCCTAGTGAATTAGATGCTTGTAGCCTAGTGAATTAGATGCATGTAGCCTAGTGAATTAGATGCTTGTAGCCTAGTGAATTAGATGCTTGTAGCCTAGTGAATTAGATGCTTGTAGCCTAGTAAATTAGATCCATGTAATCTACCGAATTAGATGCTTGTAGCCTAGTGAATTAGACGCTTGTAGCCTAGTGAATTAGATGCTTGTAGCCTAGTGAATTAGATGCTTGTAGCCTAGTGAATTAGATGCATGTAGCCTAGTGAATTAGATGCTTGTAGCCTAGTGAATTAGATGCTTGTAGCCTAGTGAATTAGATGCTTGTAGCCTAGTAAATTAGATCCATGTAATCTACCGAATTAGATGCTTGTAGCCTAGTGAATTAGATGCTTGTAGCCTAGTGAATTAGATGCTTGTAGCCTAGTGAATTAGATGCTTGTAGCCTAGTGAATTAGATGCTTGTAGCCTAGTGAATTAGATGCATGTAGCCTAGTGAATTAGATGCTTGTAGCCTAGTGAATTAGATGCTTGTAGCCTAGTAAATTAGATCCATGTAATCTACCGAATTAGATGCTTGTAGCCTAGTGAATTAGATGCTTGTAGCCTAGTGAATTAGATGCTTGTAGCCTAGTGAATTAGATGCTTGTAGCCTAGTGAATTAGATGCTTGTAGCCTAGTGAATCAGATGCATGTAGCCTAGTGAATTAGATGCTTGTAGCCTAGTGAATTAGATGCTTGTAGCCTAGTTGTAACAAAATGCAGCGTGGTGGTTACTCACGTTCTTTAATGAAATAGAATGATACATGAAATAACTAAATAAATATACAAAACAACAAACGGAAAGTGAAAACCTATACAGCCTTCTGGTGCTAACTAACACAAAGACAGGAACAATCACCCACAAACACACAGTGAAACCAAGGCTACCTAAATATGGTTCCCATCAGAGACAACGAGAATCACCTGACTCTGATTGAGAACCGCCTCAGGCAGCCAAGCCTATGCTGGACACCCTACTCAGCCACAATCCCCAATGCCTACAAAAACTCCAATACGACAACACAATAAACCCATGTCACACCCTGGCCTGAACAAATAATTAAAGAAAACACAAAATACTAAGACCAAGGCGTGACACTAGTGAATTAGATGCTTGTAGCCTACCGAATTAGATGCATGTAGCCTAGTGAATTAGATGCTTGTAGCCTAGTGAATTAGATGCTTGTAGCCTTGTGAATTAGATGATTGTAGCCTAGTGAATTAGATGCTTGTAGCCTAGTGAATTAGATGCTTGTAGCCTAGTGAATTAGATGCTTGTAGCCTAGTGAATTAGATGTAGCCTAGTGAATTAGATGTAGCCTAGTGAATTAGATGCTTGTAGCCTAGTGAATTAGATGTAGCCTAGTGAATTAGATGCTTGTAGTCTAGTGAATTAGATGCTTGTAGCCTAGTGAATTAGATGCTTGTAGCCTAGTGAATTAGATGTAGCCTAGTGAATTAGATGCTTGTAGTCTAGTGAATTAGATGCTTGTAGTCTAGTGAATTAGATGCTTGTAGCCTAGTGAATTAGATGCTTGTAGCCTAGTGAATTAGATGCTTGTAGCCTACCGAATTAGATGCTTGTAGTCTACCGAATTAGATGCTTATAGCCTAGTGAATTAGATGCATGTAGCCTAGTGAATTAGATGCTTGTAGCCTAGTGAATTAGATGCTTGTAGCCTAGTGAATTAGATAAATGTAGCCTAGTGAATTAGATGCTTGTAGCCTAGTGAATTAGATGCTTGTAGCCTAGTGAATTAGATGCTTGTAGCCTAGTGAATTAGATGCTTGTAGCCTAGTAAATTAGATCCATGTAATCTACCGAATTAGATGCTTGTAGCCTAGTGAATTAGATGCATGTAGCCTAGTGAATTAGATGCTTGTAGCCTAGTGAATTAGATCCATGTAATCTACCAAATTAGATGCTTGTAGCCTAGTGAATTAGATGCTTGTAGCCTAGTGAATTAGATGCTTGTAGCCTAGTGAATTAGATGCTTGTAGCCTAGTGAATTAGATGCATGTAGCCTAGTGAATTAGATGCTTGTAGCCTAGTGAATTAGATGCTTGTAGCCTAGTGAATTAGATGCTTGTAGCCTAGTAAATTAGATCCATGTAATCTACCGAATTAGATGCTTGTAGCCTAGTGAATTAGATCCATGTAATCTACCGAATTAGATGCTTCTAGCCTAGTGAATTAGATGCTTGTAGCCTAGTGAATTAGATGCTTGTAGCGTAGTGAATTAGATGCATGTAGCTTAGTGAATTAGATGCTTGTAGCCTACTGAATTAGATGCTTGTAGCCTAGTGAATTAGATGCTTGTAGCCTAGTGAATTAGATGCTTGTAGCCTAGTGAATTAGATGCTTGTAGCCTAGTGAATTAGATGCGTGTAGCCTAGTGAATTAGATGCTTGTAGCCTAGTGAATTAGATGTTTGTAGCCTAGTGAATTAGATGCTTGTAGCCTAGTGAATTAGATGCTTGTAGCCTAGTGAATTAGATGCTTGTAGCCTAGTGAATTAGATGCTTGTAGCCTTGTGAATTAGATGCTTGTAGCCTAGTGAATTAGATGCTTGTAGCCTAGTGAATTAGATGCTTGTAGCCTAGTGAATTAGATGCATGTAGCCTAATGAATTAGATGCTTGTAGCCTAGTGAATTCGATGCTTGTAGCCTAGTGAATTAGATGCTTGTAGCCTAGTGAATTAGATGCTTGTAGCCTAGTGAATTAGATGCTTGTAGCCTAGTGAATTAGATGCTTGTAGCCTAGTGAATTAGATGCTTGTAGCCTAGTGAATTAGATGCTTGTAGCCTAGTGAATTAGATCCATGTAATCTACCTAATTAGATGCTTGTAGCCTAGTGAATTAGATGCTTGTAGCCTAGTGAATTAGATGCTTGTAGCCTAGTGAATTAGATGCTTGTAGCCTAGTGAATTAGATGCATGTAGCCTAGTGAATTAGATGCTTGTAGCCTAGTGAATTAGATGCTTGTAGCCTAGTGAATTAGATGCTTGTAGCCTAGTAAATTAGATCCATGTAATCTACCGAATTAGATGCTTGTAGCCTAGTGAATTAGATGCTTGTAGCCTAGTGAATTAGATGCTTGTAGCCTAGTGAATTAGATGCTTGTAGCCTAGTGAATTAGATGCTTGTAGCCTAGTGAATTAGATGCTTGTAGCCTAGTGAATTAGATGCTTGTAGCCTAGTAAATTAGATCCATGTAATCTACCGAATTAGATGCTTGTAGCCTAGTGAATTAGATGCTTGTAGCCTAGTGAATTAGATGCTTGTAGCCTAGTGAATTAGATGCTTGTAGCCTAGTGAATTAGATGCTTGTAGCCTAGTGAATCAGATGCATGTAGCCTAGTGAATTAGATGCTTGTAGCCTAGTGAATTAGATGCTTGTAGCCTAGTTGTAACAAAATGCAGCGTGGTGGTTACTCACGTTCTTTAATGAAATAGAATGATACATGAAATAACTAAATAAATATACAAAACAACAAACGGAAAGTGAAAACCTATACAGCCTTCTGGTGCTAACTAACACAAAGACAGGAACAATCACCCACAAACACACAGTGAAACCAAGGCTACCTAAATATGGTTCCCATCAGAGACAACGAGAATCACCTGACTCTGATTGAGAACCGCCTCAGGCAGCCAAGCCTATGCTGGACACCCTACTCAGCCACAATCCCCAATGCCTACAAAAACTCCAATACGACAACACAATAAACCCATGTCACACCCTGGCCTGAACAAATAATTAAAGAAAACACAAAATACTAAGACCAAGGCGTGACACTAGTGAATTAGATGCTTGTAGCCTACCGAATTAGATGCATGTAGCCTAGTGAATTAGATGCTTGTAGCCTAGTGAATTAGATGCTTGTAGCCTAGTGAATTAGATGCATGTAGCCTAGTGAATTAGATGTAGCCTAGTGAATTAGATGTAGCCTAGTGAATTAGATGCTTGTAGCCTAGTGAATTAGATGTAGCCTAGTGAATTAGATGCTTGTAGTCTAGTGAATTAGATGCTTGTAGCCTAGTGAATTAGATGCTTGTAGCCTAGTGAATTAGATGTAGCCTAGTGAATTAGATGCTTGTAGTCTAGTGAATTAGATGCTTGTAGTCTAGTGAATTAGATGCTTGTAGCCTAGTGAATTAGATGCTTGTAGCCTAGTGAATTAGATGCTTGTAGCCTACCGAATTAGATGCTTGTAGTCTACCGAATTAGATGCTTATAGCCTAGTGAATTAGATGCATGTAGCCTAGTGAATTAGATGCTTGTAGCCTAGTGAATTAGATGCTTGTAGCCTAGTGAATTAGATAAATGTAGCCTAGTGAATTAGATGCTTGTAGCCTAGTGAATTAGATGCTTGTAGCCTAGTGAATTAGATGCTTGTAGCCTAGTGAATTAGATGCTTGTAGCCTAGTAAATTAGATCCATGTAATCTACCGAATTAGATGCTTGTAGCCTAGTGAATTAGATGCATGTAGCCTAGTGAATTAGATGCTTGTAGCCTAGTGAATTAGATCCATGTAATCTACCAAATTAGATGCTTGTAGCCTAGTGAATTAGATGCTTGTAGCCTAGTGAATTAGATGCTTGTAGCCTAGTGAATTAGATGCTTGTAGCCTAGTGAATTAGATGCATGTAGCCTAGTGAATTAGATGCTTGTAGCCTAGTGAATTAGATGCTTGTAGCCTAGTGAATTAGATGCTTGTAGCCTAGTAAATTAGATCCATGTAATCTACCGAATTAGATGCTTGTAGCCTAGTGAATTAGATCCATGTAATCTAGTGAATTAGATGCTTCTAGCCTAGTGAATTAGATGCTTGTAGCCTAGTGAATTAGATGCTTGTAGCGTAGTGAATTAGATGCATGTAGCTTAGTGAATTAGATGCTTGTAGCCTACTGAATTAGATGCTTGTAGCCTAGTGAATTAGATGCTTGTAGCCTAGTGAATTAGATGCTTGTAGCCTAGTGAATTAGATGCTTGTAGCCTAGTGAATTAGATGCGTGTAGCCTAGTGAATTAGATGCTTGTAGCCTAGTGAATTAGATGTTTGTAGCCTAGTGAATTAGATGCTTGTAGCCTAGTGAATTAGATGCTTGTAGCCTAGTGAATTAGATGCTTGTAGCCTAGTGAATTAGATGCTTGTAGCCTTGTGAATTAGATGCTTGTAGCCTAGTGAATTAGATGCTTGTAGCCTAGTGAATTAGATGCTTGTAGCCTAGTGAATTAGATGCATGTAGCCTAATGAATTAGATGCTTGTAGCCTAGTGAATTCGATGCTTGTAGCCTAGTGAATTAGATGCTTGTAGCCTAGTGAATTAGATGCTTGTAGCCTAGTGAATTAGATGCTTGTAGCCTAGTGAATTAGATGCTTGTAGCCTAGTGAATTAGATCCATGTAATCTACCTAATTAGATGCTTGTAGCCTAGTGAATTAGATGCTTGTAGCCTAGTGAATTAGATGCTTGTAGCCTAGTGAATTAGATGCTTGTAGCCTAGTGAATTAGATGCATGTAGCCTAGTGAATTAGATGCTTGTAGCCTAGTGAATTAGATGCTTGTAGCCTAGTGAATTAGATGCTTGTAGCCTAGTAAATTAGATCCATGTAATCTACCGAATTAGATGCTTGTAGCCTAGTGAATTAGATGCTTGTAGCCTAGTGAATTAGATGCTTGTAGCCTAGTGAATTAGATGCTTGTAGCCTAGTGAATTAGATGCTTGTAGCCTAGTGAATTAGATGCTTGTAGCCTAGTGAATTAGATGCTTGTAGCCTAGTAAATTAGATCCATGTAATCTACCGAATTAGATGCTTGTAGCCTAGTGAATTAGATGCTTGTAGCCTAGTGAATTAGATGCTTGTAGCCTAGTGAATTAGATGCTTGTAGCCTAGTGAATTAGATGCTTGTAGCCTAGTGAATCAGATGCATGTAGCCTAGTGAATTAGATGCTTGTAGCCTAGTGAATTAGATGCTTGTAGCCTAGTTGTAACAAAATGCAGCGTGGTGGTTACTCACGTTCTTTAATGAAATAGAATGATACATGAAATAACTAAATAAATATACAAAACAACAAACGGAAAGTGAAAACCTATACAGCCTTCTGGTGCTAACTAACACAAAGACAGGAACAATCACCCACAAACACACAGTGAAACCAAGGCTACCTAAATATGGTTCCCATCAGAGACAACGAGAATCACCTGACTCTGATTGAGAACCGCCTCAGGCAGCCAAGCCTATGCTGGACACCCTACTCAGCCACAATCCCCAATGCCTACAAAAACTCCAATACGACAACACAATAAACCCATGTCACACCCTGGCCTGAACAAATAATTAAAGAAAACACAAAATACTAAGACCAAGGCGTGACACTAGTGAATTAGATGCTTGTAGCCTACCGAATTAGATGCATGTAGCCTAGTGAATTAGATGCTTGTAGCCTAGTGAATTAGATGCTTGTAGCCTTGTGAATTAGATGATTGTAGCCTAGTGAATTAGATGCTTGTAGCCTAGTGAATTAGATGCTTGTAGCCTAGTGAATTAGATGCTTGTAGCCTAGTGAATTAGATGCTTGTAGCATAGTGAATTAGATGCTTGTAGCCTAGTGAATTAGATGCTTGTAGTCTAGTGAATTAGATGCTTGTAGCCTAGTGAATTAGATGCTTGTAGCCTAGTGAATTAGATGTAGCCTAGTGAATTAGATGCTTGTAGTCTAGTGAATTAGATGCTTGTAGTCTAGTGAATTAGATGCTTGTAGCCTAGTGAATTAGATGCTTGTAGCCTAGTGAATTAGATGCTTGCAGCCTAGTGAATTAGATGCTTGTAGCCTAGTGAATTAGATGCTTGTAGCGTAGTGAATTAGATGCATGTAGCCTAGTGAATTAGATGCTTGTAGCCTAGTGAATTAGATGCTTGTAGCCTAGTGAATTAGATGCTTGTAGCCTAGTGAATTAGATGTTTGTAGCCTAGTGAATTAGATGCTTGTAGCCTAGTGAATTAGATGCTTGTAGCCTAGTGAATTAGATGCTTGTAGCCTAGTGAATTAGATGCTTGTAGCCTAGTGAATTAGATGCTTGTAGCCTAGTGAATTAGATGCTTGTAGTCTAGTGAATTAGATGCTTGTAGCCTAGTGAATTAGATGCTTGTAGCCTAGTGAATTAGATGCTTGTAGCCTAGTGAATTAGATGCTTGTAGCCTAGTGAATTAGATGCTTGTAGCCTAGTGAATTAGATGTAGCCTAGTGAATTAGATGCTTGTAGCCTAGTGAATTAGATGTAGCCTAGTGAATTAGATGTAGCCTAGTGAATTAGATGCTTGTAGCCTAGTGAATTAGATGTAGCCTAGTGAATTAGATGCTTGTAGTCTAGTGAATTAGATGCTTGTAGCCTAGTGAATTAGATGCTTGTAGCCTAGTGAATTAGATGTAGCCTAGTGAATTAGATGCTTGTAGTCTAGTGAATTAGATGCTTGTAGTCTAGTGAATTAGATGCTTGTAGCCTAGTGAATTAGATGCTTGTAGCCTAGTGAATTAGATGCTTGTAGCCTACCGAATTAGATGCTTGTAGTCTACCGAATTAGATGCTTGTAGCCTAGTGAATTAGATGCATGTAGCCTAGTGAATTAGATGCTTGTAGCCTAGTGAATTAGATGCTTGTAGCCTAGTGAATTAGATGCTTGTAGCCTAGTGAATTAGATGCTTGTAGCCTAGTGAATTAGATGCTTGTAGCCTAGTGAATTAGATGCTTGTAGCCAAGTGAATTAGATGCTTGCAGCCTAGTGAATTAGATGCTTGTAGTCTAGTGAATTAGATGCTTGTAGCCTAGTGAATTAGATGCTTGTAGCGTAGTGAATTAGATGCATGTAGCCTAGTGAATTAGATGCTTGTAGCCTACTGAATTAGATGCTTGTAGCCTAGTGAATTAGATTCTTGTAGCCTAGTGAATTAGATGCTTGTAGCCTAGTGAATTAGATGCTTGTAGCCTAGTGAATTAGATGCTTGTAGCCTAGTGAATTAGATGCTTGTAGCCTAGTGAATTAGATGCTTGCAGCCTAGTGAATTAGATGCTTGTAGCCTAGTGAATTAGATGCTTGTAGCCTAGTGAATTAGATGCTTGTAGCCAAGTGAATTAGATGCTTGCAGCCTAGTGAATTAGATGCTTGTAGTCTAGTGAATTAGATGCTTGTAGCCTAGTGAATTAGATGTAGCCTAGTGAATTAGATGCTTGTAGTCTAGTGAATTAGATGCTTGTAGCCTAGTGAATTAGATGCTTGTAGCCTAGTGAATTAGATGTAGCCTAGTGAATTAGATGCTTGTAGTCTAGTGAATTAGATGCTTGTAGTCTAGTGAATTAGATGCTTGTAGCCTAGTGAATTAGATGCTTGTAGCCTAGTGAATTAGATGCTTGTAGCCTACCGAATTAGATGCTTGTAGTCTACCGAATTAGATGCTTGTAGCCTAGTGAATTAGATGCATGTAGCCTAGTGAATTAGATGCTTGTAGCCTAGTGAATTAGATGCTTGTAGCCTAGTGAATTAGATGCTTGTAGCCTAGTGAATTAGATGCTTGTAGCCTAGTGAATTAGATGCTTGTAGCCAAGTGAATTAGATGCTTGCAGCCTAGTGAATTAGATGCTTGTAGTCTAGTGAATTAGATGCTTGTAGCCTAGTGAATTAGATGCTTGTAGCGTAGTGAATTAGATGCATGTAGCCTAGTGAATTAGATGCTTGTAGCCTACTGAATTAGATGCTTGTAGCCTAGTGAATTAGATGCTTGTAGCCTAGTGAATTAGATGCTTGTAGCCTAGTGAATTAGATGCTTGTAGCCTAGTGAATTAGATGCTTGTAGCCTAGTGAATTAGATGCTTGTAGCCTAGTGAATTAGATGCTTGTAGCCTAGTGAATTAGATGCTTGCAGCCTAGTGAATTAGATGCTTGTAGCCTAGTGAATTAGATGCTTGTAGCGTAGTGAATTAGATGCATGTAGCCTAGTGAATTAGATGCTTGTAGCCTAGTGAATTAGATGCTTGTAGCCTAGTGAATTAGATGCTTGTAGCCTAGTGAATTAGATGCTTGTAGCCTAGTGAATTAGATGCTTGTAGCCTAGTGAATTAGATGCTTGTAGCCTAGTGAATTAGATGCTTGTAGCCTAGTGAATTAGATGTTTGTAGCCTAGTGAATTAGATGCTTGTAGCCTAGTGAATTAGATGCTTGTAGCCTAGTGAATTAGATGCTTGTAGCCTAGTGAATTAGATGCTTGTAGCCTAGTGAATTAGATGCTTGTAGCCTAGTGAATTAGATGCTTGTAGCCTAGTGAATTAGATGCATGTAGCCTAATGAATTAGATGCTTGTAGCCTAGTGAATTAGATGCTTGTAGCCTAGTGAATTAGATGCTTGTAGCCTAGTGAATTAGATGCTTGTAGCCTAGTGAATTAGATGCTTGTAGCCTAGTGAATTAGATGCATGCAGCCTAGTGAATTAGATGCTTGTAGCCTAGTGAATTAGATGCTTGTAGCCTAGTGAATTAGATGCTTGTAGCCTAGTGAATTAGATCCATGTAATCTACCAAATTAGATGCTTGTAGCCTAGTGAATTAGATCCATGTAATCTACCGAATTAGATGCTTGTAGCCTAGTGAATTAGATGCTTGTAGCCTAGTGAATTAGATGCTTGTAGCCTAGTGAATTAGATGCTTGTAGCCTAGTGAATTAGATGTTTGTAGCCTAGTGAATTAGATGCTTGTAGCCTAGTGAATTAGATGCTTGTAGCCTAGTGAATTAGATGCTTGTAGCCTAGTGAATTAGATGCTTGTAGCCTAGTGAATTAGATGCTTGTAGCCTAGTGAATTAGATGCTTGTAGCCTAGTGAATTAGATGCTTGTAGCCTAGTGAATTAGATGCTTGTAGTCTAGTGAATTAGATGCTTGTAGCCTAGTGAATTAGATGCTTGTAGCCTAGTGAATTAGATGCTTGTAGCCTAGTGAATTAGATGCTTGTAGCCTAGTGAATTAGATGTAGCCTAGTGAATTAGATGCTTGTAGCCTAGTGAATTAGATGTAGCCTAGTGAATTAGATGTAGCCTAGTGAATTAGATGCTTGTAGCCTAGTGAATTAGATGTAGCCTAGTGAATTAGATGCTTGTAGTCTAGTGAATTAGATGCTTGTAGCCTAGTGAATTAGATGCTTGTAGCCTAGTGAATTAGATGTAGCCTAGTGAATTAGATGCTTGTAGTCTAGTGAATTAGATGCTTGTAGTCTAGTGAATTAGATGCTTGTAGCCTAGTGAATTAGATGCTTGTAGCCTAGTGAATTAGATGCTTGTAGCCTACCGAATTAGATGCTTGTAGTCTACCCAATTAGATGCTTGTAGCCTAGTGAATTAGATGCTTGTAGCCTACCGAATTAGATGCTTGTAGTCTACCGAATTAGATGCTTGTAGCCTAGTGAATTAGATGCATGTAGCCTAGTGAATTAGATGCTTGTAGCCTAGTGAATTAGATGCTTGTAGCCTAGTGAATTAGATGCTTGTAGCCTAGTGAATTAGATGCTTGTAGCCTAGTGAATTAGATGCTTGTAGCCTAGTGAATTAGATGCTTGTAGCCAAGTGAATTAGATGCTTGCAGCCTAGTGAATTAGATGCTTGTAGTCTAGTGAATTAGATGCTTGTAGCCTAGTGAATTAGATGCTTGTAGCGTAGTGAATTAGATGCATGTAGCCTAGTGAATTAGATGCTTGTAGCCTACTGAATTAGATGCTTGTAGCCTAGTGAATTAGATGCTTGTAGCCTAGTGAATTAGATGCTTGTAGCCTAGTGAATTAGATGCTTGTAGCCTAGTGAATTAGATGCTTGTAGCCTAGTGAATTAGATGCTTGTAGCCTAGTGAATTAGATGCTTGTAGCCTAGTGAATTAGATGCTTGCAGCCTAGTGAATTAGATGCTTGTAGCCTAGTGAATTAGATGCTTGTAGCGTAGTGAATTAGATGCATGTAGCCTAGTGAATTAGATGCTTGTAGCCTACTGAATTAGATGCTTGTAGCCTAGTGAATTAGATGCTTGTAGCCTAGTGAATTAGATGCTTGTAGCCTAGTGAATTAGATGCTTGTAGCCTAATGAATTAGATGCTTGTAGCCTAGTGAATTAGATGCTTGTAGTCTAGTGAATTAGATGCTTGTAGCCTAGTGAATTAGATGTTTGTAGCCTAGTGAATTAGATGCTTGTAGCCTAGTGAATTAGATGCTTGTAGCCTAGTGAATTAGATGCTTGTAGCCTAGTGAATTAGATGCTTGTAGCCTAGTGAATTAGATGCTTGTAGCCTAGTGAATTAGATGCTTGTAGCCTAGTGAATTAGATGCATGTAGCCTAATGAATTAGATGCTTGTAGCCTAGTGAATTAGATGCTTGTAGCCTAGTGAATTAGATGCTTGTAGCCTAGTGAATTAGATGCTTGTAGCCTAGTGAATTAGATGCTTGTAGACTAGTGAATTAGATGCTTGTAGCCTAGTGAATTAGATGCTTGTAGCCTAGTGAATTAGATGCATGCAGCCTAGTGAATTAGATGCTTGTAGCCTAGTGAATTAGATGCTTGTAGCCTAGTGAATTAGATGCTTGTAGCCTACTGAATTAGATGCTTGTAGCCTAGTGAATTAGATCCATGTAATCTACCAAATTAGATGCTTGTAGCCTAGTGAATTAGATCCATGTAATCTACCGAATTAGATGCTTGTAGCCTAGTGAATTAGATGCTTGTAGCCTAGTGAATTAGATGCTTGTAGCCTAGTGAATTAGATGCTTGTAGCCTAGTGAATTAGATGCTTGTAGCCTAGTGAATTAGATGCATGTAGCCTAGTGAATTAGATGCTTGTAGCCTAGTGAATTAGATGCTTGTAGCCTAGTGAATTAGATGCTTGTAGCCTAGTGAATTAGATGCTTGTAGCCTAGTAAATTAGATCCATGTAATCTACCGAATTAGATGCTTGTAGCCTAGTGAATTAGATGCTTGTAGCCTAGTGAATTAGATGCTTGTAGCCTAGTGAATTAGATGCTTGTAGCCTAGTGAATTAGATGCTTGTAGCCTAGTGAATTAGATGCTTGTAGCCTAGTGAATTAGATGCATGTAGCCTAGTGAATTAGATGCTTGTAGCCTAGTGAATTAGATGCTTGTAGCCTAGTGAATTAGATGCTTGTAGCCTAGTAAATTAGATGCTTGTAGTCTAGTGAATTAGATGCTTGTAGCCTAGTGAATTAGATGCTTGTAGCCTAGTGAATTAGATGCTTGTAGCCTAGTGAATTAGATGCTTGTAGCCCAGTGAATTAGATGCGTGTAGCCTAGTGAATTAGATGCTTGTAGCCTAGTTAATTAGATGCTTGTAGCCTAGTGAATTAGATGCTTGTAGCCTAGTGAATTAGATGATTGTAGCCTAGTGAATTAGATGCTTGTAGCCTAGTGAATTAGATGCTTGTAGCCCAGTGAATTAGATGCTTGTAGCTTAGTGAATTAGATGCTTGTAGCCTAGTGAATTAGATGCTTGTAGTCTAGTGAATTAGATGCTTGTAGCCTAGTGAATTAGATGCTTGTAGCCTAGTGAATTAGATGCTTGTAGCCTAGTGAATTAGATGCTTGTAGCCTAGTGAATTAGATGCTTGTAGCCTAGTGAATTAGATGTAGCCTAGTGAATTAGATGCTTGTAGCCTAGTGAATTAGATGCTTGTAGCCTAGTGAATTAGATGCTTGTAGCCTAGTGAATTAGATGTAGCCTAGTGAATTAGATGCTTGTAGCCTAGTGAATTAGATGCTTGTAGCCTAGTGAATTAGATGTAGCCTAGTGATAGATGCTTGTAGCCTAGTGAATTAGATGCTTGTAGCCTAGTGAATTAGATGCTTGTAGCCTAGTGAATTAGATCCATGTAATCTACCAAATTAGATGCTTGTAGCCTAGTGAATTAGATCCATGTAATCTACCGAATTAGATGCTTGTAGTCTACCGAATTAGATGCTTGTAGCCTAGTGAATTAGATGCTTGTAGCCTAGTGAATTAGATGCTTGTAGCTTAGTGAATTAGATGCTTGTAGCCTAGTGAATTAGATGCTTGTAGTCTAGTGAATTAGATGCTTGTAGCCTAGTGAATTAGATGCTTGTAGCCTAGTGAATTAGATGCTTGTAGCCTAGTGAATTAGATGCTTGTAGCCTAGTGAATTAGATGCTTGTAGCCTAGTGAATTAGATGTAGCCTAGTGAATTAGATGCTTGTAGCCTAGTGAATTAGATGCTTGTAGCCTAGTGAATTAGATGCTTGTAGCCTAGTGAATTAGATGTAGCCTAGTGAATTAGATGCTTGTAGCCTAGTGAATTATATGCTTGTAGCCTAGTGAATTAGATGTAGCCTAGTGATAGATACCTCTTCCGGGTTGGACCTCTTCCGGGTTGGAGCGAGCCGGTCGCATCCGCGCTTCGGTCTGCAGGTTGTATAACTTTTTCATTACATTTCATTATAGTACAACGGTCTGATTTGTCTAATCTTAGCAATTTCTTCTTAGCTAGCTACATAGTCGTCGTTGTATCAAAGATAATTGCGTTATTATCGTATTTCGTCATCCTCCTAGCTGCCTAGCAGCTAGCCAGCTAGCATACGTTCACCGGCTACCGTAGCACTGTAGTAACTATCACACTCAACTGAACGACTTGATTATTGTAGTTTTAGCTAGCTACATAGTTGTCTTTGCTGTCTTCGTATCCAAGATAATTGTGTAGTTAGAGTGTGTAGTCTTAGAGTGATTATCTTAATTTACCGAGGTTAGCTAGCCAGCTATTTTGTCGTCCTTAACGTAGGAGACACTCCTAGCTAGCCAATAGCCAGCCAACGTCTACTGAATAGAACTTTCCCATTCCGGTCGATTCCGCTCGCTCCACAGGTAGTATCATATTTTCATTTCATTTCATTACAGTCCCAACGGTGTGATTTGTTTGATCGTAGCTAGCTACATAGCTAGCTACATAGCCGTCTTTGTTTCAAAGATAATTGTGTAGTCTAGAGCGATTCTCTAGGTTAGCTAGCCAGCCATTGTCGTTCTCCTAACGCAACGTAACGTAACCAACACTGCTAGCTAGCCAGCGAGCCCCCGAAAAGCAGCATTGTAGAAACTTCACACTCAACGGAACGACTTGATTAGGGTAGTGTCAACAACGCAGCTAGCCTACCTCAGCAGTACTGTATCATTTTAATCATTTTAGTCAATTAGATTCTTGCTACGTAAGCTTAACTTTCTGAACATTCGAGACGTGTAGTCCACTTGTCATTCCAATCTCCTCTGCATTAGCGTAGCCTCTTCTCTAGCCTGTCAACTATGTGTCTGTCTATCCCTGTTTTCTCCTCTCTGCACAGACCATACAAACGCTCCACACCGCATGGCCGCGGCCACCCTAATCTGGTGGTCCCAGCGCGCACGACCCACGTGGAGTTCCAGGTCTCCGGTAGCCTCTGGAACTGCCGATCTGCGGCCAACAAGGCAGAGTTCATCTCAGCCTATGTCTCCCTCCAGTCCCTCGACTTCTTGGCTCTGACGGAAACATGGATCACCACAGACAACACCGCTACTCCTACTGCTCTCTCTTCGTCCGCCCACGTGCTCTCGCACACCCCGAGAGCTTCTGGTCAGCGGGGTGGTGGCACCGGGATCCTCATCTCTCCCAAGTGGTCATTCTCTCTTTCTCCCCTTACCCATCTGTCTATCGCCTCCTTTGAATTCCATGCTGTCACAGTTACCAGCCCTTTCAAGCTTAACATCCTTATCATTTATCGCCCTCCAGGTTCCCTCGGAGAGTTCATCAATGAGCTTGATGCCTTGATAAGCTCCTTTCCTGAGGACGGCTCACCTCTCACAGTTCTGGGCGACTTTAACCTCCCCACGTCTACCTTTGACTCATTCCTCTCTGCCTCCTTCTTTCCACTCCCTCCTCTTTTGACCTCACCATCTCACCTTCCCCCTACTCACAAGGCAGGCAATACGCTCGACCTCATCTTTACTAGATGCTGTTCCTCCACTAACCTCATTGCAACTCCCTCCAAGTCTCCGACCACTACCTTGTATCCTTTTCCCTCTCGCTCTCATCCAACACTTCCCACACTGCCCCTACTCGGATGGTATCGCGCCGTCCCAACCTTCGCTCTCTCTCCCCGCTACTCTCTCCTCTTCCATCCTATCATCTCTTCCCTCTGCTCAAACCTTCTCCAACCTATCTCCTGATTCTGCCTCCTCAACCCTCCTCTCCTCCCTTTCTGCATCCTTTGACTCTCTATGTCCCCTATCCTCCAGGCCGGCTCGGTCCTCCCCTCCCGCTCCGTGGCTCGACGACTCATTGCGAGCTCACAGAACAGGGCTCCGGGCAGCCGAGCGGAAATGGAGGAAAACTCGCCTCCCTGCGGACCTGGCATCCTTTCACTCCCTCCTCTCTACATTTTCCTCCTCTGTCTCTGCTGCTAAAGCCACTTTCTACCACTCTAAATTCCAAGCATCTGCCTCTAACCCTAGGAAGCTCTTTGCCACCTTCTCCTCCCTCTTGAATCCTCCTCCCCCCTCCTCCCTCTCTGCAGATGACTTCGTCAACCATTTTGAAAAGAAGGTCGACGACATCCGATCCTCGTTTGCTAAGTCAAACGACACCGCTGGTTCTGCTCACACTGCCCTACCCTGTGCTCTGACCTCTTTCTCCCTCTCTCTCCAGATGACATCTCGCGTCTTGTGACGGCCGGCCGCCCAACAACCTGCCCGCTTGACCCTATCCTCCTCTCTTCTCCAGACCATCTCCGGTGACCTTCTCCCTTACCTCACCTCGCTCATCAACTCATCCCTGACCGCTGGCTACGTCCCTCCCGTCTTCAAGAGAGCGAGAGTTGCACCCCCTTCTGAAAAAACCTACACTCGATCCCTCCGATGTCAACAACTACAGACCAGTATCCCTTCTTTCTTTTCTCTCCAAAACTCTTGAACGTGCCGGCCCTTGGCCAGCTCTCCGCTATCTCTCTCAGAATGACCTTCTTGATCCAAATCAGTCAGGTTTCAAGACTAGTCATTCAACTGAGACTGCTCTTCTCTGTATCACGGAGGCGCTCCGCACTGCTAAAGCTAACTCTCTCTCCTCTGCTCTCATCCTTCTAGACCTATCTGCTGCCTTCGATACTGTGAACCATCAGATCCTCCTCTCCACCCTCTCCGAGTTGGGCATCTCGGCGCGGCCCACGCTTGGATTGCGTCCCTACCTGACAGGTCGCTCCTACCAGGTGGCGTGGCGAGAATCCGTCTCCTCACCACGTGCTCTCACCACTGGTGTCCCCCAGGGCTCTGTTCTAGGCCCTCTCCTATTCTCGCTATACACCAAGTCACTTGGCTCTGTCATAACCTCACATGGTCTCTCCTATCATTGCTATGCAGACGACACACAATTAATCTTCTCCTTTCCCCTTCTGACGACCAGGTGGCGAATCGCATCTCTGCATGTCTGGCAGACATATCAGTGTGGATGACGGATCATCACCTCAAGCTGAACCTCGGCAAGACGGAGCTGCTCTTCCTCCCGGGAAGGACTGCCCGTTCCATGATCTCGCCATCACGGTTGACAACTCCATTGTGTCCTCGTCCCAGAGCGCTAAGAACCTTGGCGTGATCCTGGACAACACCCTGTCGTTCTCAAATAACATCAAGGCGGTGGCCCGTTCCTGTAGGTTCATGCTCTACAACATCCGCAGAGTACGACCCTGCCTCACACAGGAAGCGGCGCAGGTCCTAATCCAGGCACTTGTCATCTCCCGTCTGGATTACTGCAACTCGCTGTTGGCTGGGCTCCCTGCCTGTGCCATTAAACCCCTACAACTCATCCAGAACGCCGCAGCCCGTCTGGTGTTCAACCCTCCCAAGTTCTCTCACGTCACCCCGCTCCTCCGCTCTCTCCACTGGCTTCCAGTTGAAGTCGCATCCGCTACAAGACCATGGTGCTTGCCTACGGAGCTGTGAGAGGAACGGCACCTCAGTACCTCCAGGCTCTGATCAGGCCCTACACCCAAACAAGGGCACTGCGTTCATCCACCTCTGGCCTGCTCGCCTCCCTACCACTGAGGAAGTACAGTTCCCGCTCAGCCCAGTCAAAACTGTTCGCTGCTCTGGCCCCCCAATGGTGGAACAAACTCCCTCACGACGCCAGGACAGCGGAGTCAATCACCACCTTCCGGAGACACCTGAAACCCCACCTCTTTAAGGAATACCTAGGATAGGATAAAGTAATCCTTCTCACCCCCCTTAAAATACCTAGATGCACTATTGTAAAGTGGCTGTTCCACTGGATGTCATAAGGTGAAAGCACCAATTTGTAAGTCGCTCTGGATAAGAGCGTCTGCTAAATGACTTAAATGTAAATGTAAATGTAATAGATGATTGTAGCCTAGTGAATTAGATGCTTGTAGCCTAGTGAATTAGATGCTTGTAGCCTAGTGAATTAGATCCATGTAATCTACCAAATTAGATGCTTGTAGCCTAGTGAATTAGATCCATGTAATCTACCGAATTAGATGCTTGTAGTCTACCGAATTAGATGCTTGTAGCCTAGTGAATTAGATGCTTGTAGCCTAGTGAATTAGATGCTTGTAGCCTAGTGAATTAGATGCTTGTAGCCTAGTGAATTAGATGCTTGTAGCCTAGTGAATTAGATGCTTGTAGCCTAGTGAATTAGATGCTTGTAGCCTAGTGAATTAGATAAATGTAGCCTAGTGAATTAGATGCTTGTAGCCTAGTGAATTAGATGCTTGTAGCCTAGTGAATTAGATGCTTGTAGCCTAGTGAATTAGATGCTTGTAGCCTAGTGAATTAGATGTAGCCTAGTGAATTAGATGCTTGTAGCCTAGTGAATTAGATGCTTGTAGCCTAGTGAATTCGATGTAGCCTAGTGATAGATGCTTGTAGCCTAGTGAATTAGATGCTTGTAGCCTAGTGAATTAGATGCTTGTAGCCTAGTGAATTAGATGCTTGTAGCCTAGTGAATTAGATTCTTGTAGCCTAGTGAATTAGATGCTTGTAGCCCAGTGAATTAGATGCGTGTAGCCTAGTGAATTAGATGCTTGTAGCCTAGTTAATTAGATGCTTGTAGCCTAGTGAATTAGATGCTTGTAGCCTAGTGAATTAGATGATTGTAGCCTAGTGAATTAGATGCTTGTAGCCTAGTGAATTAGATGCTTGTAGCCTAGTGAATTAGATGTAGCCTAGTGAATTAGATGCTTGTAGCCTAGTGAATTAGATGCTTGTAGCCTAGTGAATTAGATGCGTGTAGGCTAGTGAATTAGATGTAGCCTAGTGAATTAGATGCTTGTAGCCTAGTGAATTAGATGTAGCCTAGTGATAGATGCTTGTAGCCTAGTGAATTAGATGCTTGTAGCCTAGTGAATTAGATGCTTGTAGCCTAGTGAATTAGATGTAGCCTAGTGAATTAGATGCTTGTAGCCTAGTGAATTAGATGCTTGTAGCCTAGTGAATTCGATGTAGCCTAGTGATAGATGCTTGTAGCCTAGTGAATTAGATGCTTGTAGCCTAGTGAATTAGATGCTTGTAGCCTAGTGAATTAGATGCTTGTAGCCTAGTGAATTAGATTCTTGTAGCCTAGTGAATTAGATGCTTGTAGCCCAGTGAATTAGATGCGTGTAGCCTAGTGAATTAGATGCTTGTAGCCTAGTTAATTAGATGCTTGTAGCCTAGTGAATTAGATGCTTGTAGCCTAGTGAATTAGATGCTTGTAGCCTAGTGAATTAGATGCTTGTAGGCTAGTGAATTAGATGTAGCCTAGTGAATTAGATGCTTGTAGCCTAGTGAATTAGATGTAGCCTAGTGATAGATGCTTGTAGCCTAGTGAATTAGATGCTTGTAGCCTAGTGAATTAGATGCTTGTAGCCTAGTGAATTAGATCCATGTAATCTACCAAATTAGATGCTTGTAGCCTAGTGAATTAGATGCTTGTAGCCTAGTGAATTAGATGCTTGTAGCCTAGTGAATTAGATGTAGCCTAGTGAATTAGATGCTTGTAGCCTAGTGAATTAGATGCTTGTAGCCTAGTGAATTAGATGCTTGTAGCCTAGTGAATTAGATGCTTGTAGCCTAGTGAATTAGATGCTTGTAGCCTAGTGAATTAGATGCTTGTAGCCTAGTGAATTAGATGCATGTAGCCTAGTGAATTAGATGCTTGTAGCCTAGTGAATTAGATGCTTGTAGCCTAGTGAATTAGATGCTCGTAGCCTAGTAAATTAGATGCTTGTAGTCTAGTGAATTAGATGCTTGTAGCCTAGTGAATTAGATGCTTGTAGCCTAGTGAATTAGATGCTTGTAGCCTAGTGAATTAGATGCTTGTAGCCTAGTGAATTAGATGCGTGTAGCCTAGTGAATTAGATGCATGTAGCCTAATGAATTAGATGCTTGTAGCCTAGTGAATTAGATGCTTGTAGCCTAGTGAATTAGATGCTTGTAGCCTAGTGAATTAGATGCTTGTAGCCCAGTGAATTAGATGCGTGTAGCCTAGTGAATTAGATGCTTGTAGCCTAGTTAATTAGATGCTTGTAGCCTAGTGAATTAGATGCTTGTAGCCTATTGAATTAGATGATTGTAGCCTAGTGAATTAGATGTTTGTAGCCTAGTGAATTAGATGCTTGTAGCCCAGTGAATTAGATGCTTGTAGCTTAGTGAATTAGATGCTTGTAGCCTAGTGAATTAGATGCTTGTAGTCTAGTGAATTAGATGCTTGTAGCCTAGTGAATTAGATGCTTGTAGCCTAGTGAATTAGATGCTTGTAGCCTAGTGAATTAGATGCTTGTAGCCTAGTGAATTAGATGTAGCCTAGTGAATTAGATGCTTGTAGCCTAGTGAATTAGATGCTTGTAGCCTAGTGAATTAGATGCTTGTAGCCTAGTGAATTAGATGTAGCCTAGTGAATTAGATGCTTGTAGCCTAGTGAATTAGATGCTTGAGTGAATTAGATGTAGCCTAGTGATAGATGCTTGTAGCCTAGTGAATTAGATGCTTGTAGCCTAGTGAATTAGATGCTTGTAGCCTAGTGAATTAGATGTAGCCTAGTGAATTAGATGCTTGTAGCCTAGTGAATTAGATGCTTGTAGCCTAGTGAATTAGATGTAGCCTAGTGATAGATGCTTGTAGCCTAGTTAATTAGATGCTTGTAGCCTAGTGAATTAGATGCTTGTAGCCTAGTGAATTAGATGCTTGTAGCCTAGTGAATTAGATGCTTGTAGCCCAGTGAATTAGATGCGTGTAGCCTAGTGAATTAGATGCTTGTAGCCTAGTTAATTAGATGCTTGTAGCCTAGTGAATTAGATGCTTGTAGCCTAGTGAATTAGATGATTGTAGCCTAGTGAATTAGATGCTTGTAGCCTAGTGAATTAGATGCTTGTAGCCCAGTGAATTAGATGCTTGTAGCTTAGTGAATTAGATGCTTGTAGCCTAGTGAATTAGATGCTTGTAGTCTAGTGAATTAGATGCTTGTAGCCTAGTGAATTAGATGCTTGTAGCCTAGTGAATTAGATGCTTGTAGCCTAGTGAATTAGATGCTTGTAGCCTAGTGAATTAGATGCTTGTAGCCTAGTGAATTAGATGTAGCCTAGTGAACTAGATGCTTGTAGCCTAGTGAATTAGATGCTTGTAGCCTAGTGAATTAGATGCTTGTAGCCTAGTGAATTAGATGTAGCCTAGTGAATTAGATGCTTGTAGCCTAGTGAATTAGATGCTTGTAGCCTAGTGAATTAGATGTAGCCTAGTGAATTAGATGCTTGTAGCCTAGTGAATTAGATGCTTGTAGCCTAGTGAATTAGATGCTTGTAGCCTAGTGAATTAGATGTAGCCTAGTGAATTAGATGCTTGTAGCCTAGTGAATTAGATGCTTGTAGCCTAGTGAATTAGATGTAGCCTAGTGATAGATGCTTGTAGCCTAGTGAATTAGATGCTTGTAGCCTAGTGAATTAGATGCTTGTAGCCTAGTGAATTAGATGTAGCCTAGTGAATTAGATGCTTGTAGCCTAGTGAATTAGATGCTTGTAGCCTAGTGAATTAGATGTAGCCTAGTGATAGATGCTTGTAGCCTAGTTAATTAGATGCTTGTAGCCTAGTGAATTAGATGCTTGTAGCCTAGTGAATTAGATGCTTGTAGCCTAGTGAATTAGATGCTTGTAGCCCAGTGAATTAGATGCGTGTAGCCTAGTGAATTAGATGCTTGTAGCCTAGTTAATTAGATGCTTGTAGCCTAGTGAATTAGATGCTTGTAGCCTAGTGAATTAGATGATTGTAGCCTAGTGAATTAGATGCTTGTAGCCTAGTGAATTAGATGCTTGTAGCCCAGTGAATTAGATGCTTGTAGCTTAGTGAATTAGATGCTTGTAGCCTAGTGAATTAGATGCTTGTAGTCTAGTGAATTAGATGCTTGTAGCCTAGTGAATTAGATGCTTGTAGCCTAGTGAATTAGATGCTTGTAGCCTAGTGAATTAGATGCTTGTAGCCTAGTGAATTAGATGCTTGTAGCCTAGTGAATTAGATGTAGCCTAGTGAACTAGATGCTTGTAGCCTAGTGAATTAGATGCTTGTAGCCTAGTGAATTAGATGCTTGTAGCCTAGTGAATTAGATGTAGCCTAGTGAATTAGATGCTTGTAGCCTAGTGAATTAGATGCTTGTAGCCTAGTGAATTAGATGTAGCCTAGTGATAGATGCTTGTAGCCTAGTGAATTAGATGTAGCCTAGTGAATTAGATGCTTGTAGCCTAGTGAATTAGATGCTTGTAGCCTAGTGAATTAGATGCTTGTAGCCTAGTGAATTAGATGTAGCCTAGTGAATTAGATGCTTGTAGCCTAGTGAATTAGATGCTTGTAGCCTAGTGAATTAGATGTAGCCTAGTGATAGATGCTTGTAGCCTAGTGAATTAGATGCTTGTAGCCTAATGAATTAGATGCTTGTAGCCTACTGAACTTGTGCAAAAATGCCACTTTGCAAAAAAGTGGGACTTTCTACTCTCAACCAGTCACATGACCACAAGACTTCCCCTTCAACCGTCATCAGGTTCATTTTGAACAACATTCTATGGTCTTATGGCCCAATGTAGAAAAACATCCAGCCACAACAACAGTCTATGGTCTTATGGCGCAATGTAGAAAAACATCCAGCCACAACAACAATCTATGGCATTATGGCCCAATGTAGAAAAACATCCAGCCACAACAACAGTCTATGGTCTTATGGCCCAATGTAGAAAAACATCCAGCCACAACAACAGTCTATGGCATTATGGCCCAATGTAGAAAAACATCCAGCCACAACAACAGTCTATGGTCTTATGGCCCAATGTAGAAAAACATCCAGCCACAACAACAGTCTATGGCATTATGGCCCAATGTAGAAAAACATCCAGCCACAACAACAGTCTATGGCATTATGGCCCAATGTAGAAAAACATCCAGCCACAACAACAGTCTATGGTCTTATGGCCCAATGTAGAAAAACATCCAGCCACAACAACAGTCTATGGCATTATGGCCCAATGTAGAAAAACATCCAGCCACAACAACAGTCTATGGTCTTATGGCCCAATGTAGAAAAACATCCAGCCACAACAACAGTGTATGGTCTTATGGCCCAATGTAGAAAAACATCCAGCCACAACAACAATCTATGGCATTATGGCCCAATGTAGAAAAACATCCAGCCACAACAACAGTCTATGGCATTATGGCCCAATGTAGAAAAACATCCAGCCACAACAACAATCTATGGCATTATGGCCCAATGTAGAAAAACATCCAGCCACAACAACAGTCTATGGCATTATGGCCCAATGTAGAAAAACATCCAGCCACAAGAACAGTCTATGGTCTTATGGCCCAATGTAGAAAAACATCCAGCCACAACAACAGTCTATGGTCTTATGGCCCAATGTAGAAAAACATCCAGCCACAACAACAATCTATGGCATTATGGCCCAATGTAGAAAAACATCCAGCCACAACAACAGTCTATGGTCTTATGGCCCAATGTAGAAAAACATCCAGCCACAACAACAGTCTATGGCATTATGGCCCAATGTAGAAAAACATCCAGCCACAACAACAGTCTATGGCATTATGGCCCAATGTAGAAAAACATCCAGCCACAACAACAGTCTATGGTCTTATGGCCCAATGTAGAAAAACATCCAGCCACAACAACAGTCAATGGTCTTATGGCCCAATGTAGAAAAACATCCAGCCACAACAACAGTCTATGGCCTTATGGCCCAATGTAGAAAAACATCCAGCCACAACAACAGTCTATGGCATTATGGCCCAATGTAGAAAAACATCCAGCCACAACAACAGTCTATGGCATTATGGCCCAATGTAGAAAAACATCCAGCCACAACAACAATCTATGGCATTATGGCCCAATGTAGAAAAACATCCAGCCACAACAACAGTCTATGGCATTATGGCCCAATGTAGAAAAACATCCAGCCACAACAACAATCTATGGCATTATGGCCCAATGTAGAAAAACATCCAGCCACAACAACAGTCTATGGCATTATGGCCCAATGTAGAAAAACATCCAGCCACAAGAACAGTCTATGGTCTTATGGCCCAATGTAGAAAAACATCCAGCCACAACAACAGTCTATGGTCTTATGGCCCAATGTAGAAAAACATCCAGCCACAACAACAATCTATGGCATTATGGCCCAATGTAGAAAAACATCCAGCCACAACAACAGTCTATGGTCTTATGGCCCAATGTAGAAAAACATCCAGCCACAACAACAGTCTATGGCATTATGGCCCAATGTAGAAAAACATCCAGCCACAACAACAGTCTATGGCATTATGGCCCAATGTAGAAAAACATCCAGCCACAACAACAGTCTATGGTCTTATGGCCCAATGTAGAAAAACATCCAGCCACAACAACAGTCAATGGTCTTATGGCCCAATGTAGAAAAACATCCAGCCACAACAACAGTCTATGGCCTTATGGCCCAATGTAGAAAAACATCCAGCCACAACAACAGTCTATGGCATTATGGCCCAATGTAGAAAAACATCCAGCCACAACAACAGTAGCCGATTAGGGATTGCATCGGTGATCATTCTTTCTCTACAAGAAAGTCCTTATGAAGGCCTATGAATCTTTATAGCAATACTATGACTCTCTCCAGATCGGTCCCTACAAAGCCATAGTTCACACACTTCAGCACAAGATGATGAAGAGCGAGGGGGAGGAAGACGACAACACTAAACCTATAGATAGAGGAACATCACTAGGCTACAATGAGACGGCAAATAGGCATACTTCTTACCTAGGGGAAAGGGTACAGTACAATCTCGTTTTAGTGATTCAGCAGACGCTCTTATGCAGAGCGGTTTACAGGCGCAATTAAGATTAAGGGCCTTGCTCAAGGGCACATCGCTAGATTTATTTTAACCTAGTCGCTCGTGGATTCGAACCAGCAACTTTTCGGTCCAACGCTCTTAACCGCTAGGCCACCTGACAATATTGAATGCAGAAATAATCTTTAGGGGGTGGTGGGAGGAGGGGTCAACTAACAATGTTGAGTTAGAGACTCTGAAGGGAGGTTTATAAAGTGTCTGAAAAACAATCAGAGGTATAAGCATAACACGGGGAGACAGGCGGCAGGAAGCCAGTCAGTGTGTGAGACAGTAAACCCTCAGCCTGGCGTGGGCGTGCCTGTCAGGAAAAGCCGCCGCCATCATCAGCATCCTAGAGAAATGAGAAAGCCGCCATGCGCCGCCTGCTGCGGGTGTCCGCCCACCACAAAAAAAATCCCCCTTCCACATTTTCAAAGGGCGCTGAAACAGCAACTGAAATGACATTCTCATCTGGCCCGCTTTTAAGTTTTTTGCTGCTTTTTTTTATGTGCTTTTTCCCTTCTTCTTTAGTCTGTCTTAGTCTGAAGTATGTAGAAGAGAGAAGTGACTTTTCATCTCCTTCTAGGGCTGCACGATATGGGCAAAAAGTCTAATCACCATTTTTTTTTAACCAAATATTGCGATTGTGATTTGCGATGAAGATGAAATGTATCTTGTTTGGAACAATCTCAACAAAACAGCATGCAAACGTAGCCTATAGTGACTCTACCAGCGAAGAGAAGGAACTGCAGAGGGCGGGGTTTGGTATGTGTGGGAAGCAGCTGTAAGAGGAGAAAACAACAGTGTAAACTTTAAAAACAGACGTTAAATGCAGCTAAGTGGTGTTTCAAAAATATTGCATGTGATATTAATCTCTTGCAATATGGATATTGCATTTGTCAATATTGCAATTTCAATGTGAATTTGATTCATTGTGCAGCCCTATCTAGTGGCGACCCCTCATTCAGGGCAGGTGGAGCCCCACATTTGTTGCAAAAAACAACAACAAAAACATTGAGTTAATAAAGCTGAAAACAAACATGGTTTATTTTTTGCTTTCTTGAGTACGGCAGATCCAAAATGCAGTTGTTCCAGCCAAGCTCAGTGCTTTCTGTGGTGGTGGGGCATTCAGCAGAAAATACGGAGAGTAGGTGTTGGTCATTTTCTCTTGTTGCGCCATGATTAGCTCAATGTTCTGTCATTTGTGGGGACAGTACGTTACCACCAAGTCTAAGGGTAGACCTAAAAAATTCAAGCCCCTTGGGTGCTGTCATAGAGTTAAGGGTTAAGAAGTGCCCATCCAAGAAGGCTCAAGGTCATTGGCCACAGATACAATTGTTAAATCACGTTATATCTACAGTTCATTCAAAATCTTAGCTAGCATTCATCATCATGAATCAAGTCGACGATCTAATGGCAAATACATTTTATTCCTTGTCAAATGAAGAGAAATACTGAAGACAAATTATAGATAAAACATATCGGTGCTCGTCGGCCATTGAACATGAATATTACACGACAAGTTGGAAATCGCAAATTCAACAACGAGTGGTTTGGAAGGAATCAGTGACAGTGGCTAACTGCAAGCCTTGCAAAGCAATCACTAGCCTGCTATTCTGTGGAGTGGCTGTGTGGTCCTAATTCTGGGATTAAGTGTCTCTTTTTCAAGTTTAAAATGATAAACATTCAACATTGTCCATGCTGTCAATGAAGCATGATTTGTGACGCGCACAAAACAACCGTTAACTCGGGACTGTGAAAACTTGACTTCAGCGCGAGTTCAAGACAACTAGGAATTCCGAAAAAACGAACTCCGACTGGGAAATACGTTTTGAACGGTCATCCAACTCAGAATTGGAAATCGGGAACTCGGGCGTCTTTCTAGAGCTACGACCTGAGGATCAATGACATCATCATGATTCAACCTTGATTTTTTCAGAGATCCCAGTTATCTTGAAAGCACAATAAATCCAGAGAATGTCAGACTTTGATGACAGAATTTAACCACGAAGGACCGCCATACCACCTTCCTTTCAAGTGAGCACAGCACAACAATATGAGTCCAAAAATGTCTTGTGCTGCTGCATAAATTATGTAATATGCCAGGGAGATATGTACAGTGGGGCAAAAAAGTATTTAGTCAGCCACCAATTGTGCAAGTTCTCCCACTTAAAAAGATGAGAGAGGCCTGTAATTTTCATCATAGGTACACTTACATTTACATTTACATTTACATTTAAGTCATTTAGCAGACGCTCTTATCCAGAGCGACTTACAAATTGGTGCATTCACCTTATGACCTCCAGTGGAACAGTAGTGCATCTAAATCTTTTCAGGGGAGGGGGTGAGAGGGATTACTTTATCCTATCCTAGGTATTCCTTAAAGAGGTGGGGTTTCAGGTGTCTCCGGAAGGTGGTGATTGACTCCGCTGTCCTGGCGTCGTGAGGGAGTTTGTTCCACCATTGGGGGGCCAGAGCAGCGAACAGTTTTGACTGGGCTGAGCGGGAACTGTACTTCCTCAGTGGTAGGGAGGCGAGCAGGCCAGAGGTGGATGAACGCAGTGCCCTTGTTTGGGTGTAGGGCCTGATCAGAGCCTGGAGGTACTGAGGTGCCGTTCCCCTCACAGCTCCGTAGGCAAGCACCATGGTCTTGTAGCGGATGCGAGCTTCAACTGGAAGCCAGTGGAGGGAGCGGAGGAGCGGGGTGACGTGAGAAAACTTGGGAAGGTTGAACACCAGACGGGCTGCGGCGTTCTGGATGAGTTGTAGGGGTTTAATGGCACAGGCAGGGAGCCCAGCCAACAGCGAGTTGCAGTAATCCAGACGGGAGATGACAAGTGCCTGGATTAGGACCTGCGCCGCTTCCTGTGTGAGGCAGGGTCGTACTCTGCGGATGTTGTAGAGCATGAACCTACAGGAACGGGCCACCGCCTTGATGTTAGTTGAGAACGACAGGGTGTTGTCCAGGATCACGCCAAGGTTCTTAGCGCTCTGGGAGGAGGACACAATGGAGTTGTCAACCGTGATGGCGAGATCATGGAACGGGCAGTCCTTCCCCGGGAGGAAGAGCAGCTCCGTCTTGCCGAGGTTCAGCTTGAGGTGGTGATCCGTCATCCACACGGATATGTCTGCCAGACATGCAGAGATGCGATTCGCCACCTGGTCATCAGAAGGGGGAAAGGAGAAGATTAATTGTGTGTCGTCTGCATAGCAATGATAGGAGAGACCATGTGAGGTTATGACAGAGCCAAGTGACTTGGTGTATAGCGAGAATAGGAGAGGGCCTAGAACAGAGCCCTGGGGGACACCAGTGGTGAGAGCACGTGGTGTGGAGACGGATTCTCGCCACGCCACCTGGTAGGAGCGACCTGTCAGGTAGGACGCAATCCAAGCGTGGGCCGCGCCGGGAGATGCCCAACTCGGAGAGGGTGGAGAGGAGGATCTGATGGTTCACAGTATCGAAGGCAGCCGATAGGTCTAGAAGGATGAGAGCAGAGGAGAGAGAGTTAGCTTTAGCAGTGCGGAGCGCCTCCGTGATACAGAGAAGAGCAGTCTCAGTTGAATGACTAGTCTTGAAACCTGACTGATTTGGATCAAGAAGGTCATTCTGAGAGAGATAGCGGGAGAGCTGACCAAGGACGGCACGTTCAAGAGTTTTGGAGAGAAAGAAAAGAAAGAAGGGATACTGGTCTGTAGTTGTTGACATCGGAGGGATCGAGTGTAGGTTTTTTCAGAAGGGGTGCAACTCTCGCTCTCTTGAAGACGGAAGGGACGTAGCCAGCGGTCAGGGATGAGTTGATGAGCGAGGTGAGGTAAGGGAGGAGGTCTCCGGAAATGGTCTGGAGAAGAGAGGAGGGGATAGGGTCAAGCGGGCAGGTTGTAGGGCGGCCGGCCGTCACAAGACGCGAGATTTCATCTGGAGAGAGAGGGGAGAAAGAGGTCAGAGCACAGGGTAGGGCAGTGTGAGCAGAACCAGCGGTGTCGTTTGACTTAGCAAACGAGGATCGGATGTCGTCGACCTTCTTTTCAAAATGGTTGACGAAGTCATCTGCAGAGAGGGAGGAGGGGGGGGGAGGGGGAGGAGGATTCAGGATGAAAGACAAAATGAGAAAAAAAATCCAGAAAATCTCAAATCCTGCAGTGCCAGACGTGTCCCCCTGCTTAAGCCAGTACATGTCCAGGCCCGTCTGAAGTTTGCAAGAGAGCATTTGGATGATCCAGAAGAAGATTGGGAGAATGTCATATGGTCAGATGAACCCAAAATAGACATTTTTGTTAAAAACTCAACTCGTTGTGTTTGGAGGACAAAGAATGCTGAGTTGCATCAAAATAACACCATACCTACTGTGAAGCATGGGGGTGAAAACATCATGCTTTGGGGCTGTTTTTCTGCAAAGGGACCAGGACGACTGATCCGTGTAAAGGACAGAATGAATGGGGCCATGTATCGTGAGATTTTGAGTGAAAACCTCCTTCCATCAGCAAGGGCATTGAAGATGAAACATGGCTGGGTCTTTCAGCATGACAATGATCCCAAACACATCGCCCGGACAACGAAGGAGTGTCTTCGTAAGAAGCATTTCAAGGTCCTGGAGTGGCCTAGCCAGTCTCCCGATCTCAACCCCATAGAAAATCTTTGGAGGGAGTTGAAAGTCCGTGTTGCCCAGCAACAGCCCCAAAACATCACTGCTCTAGAGGAGATCTGCATGGAGGAATGGGCCAAAATACCAGCAACAGTGTGTGAAAACCTCGTGGAGACTTACAGAAAACATTTAACCTCTGTCATTGCCAACAAAGGGTATATAACAAAGTATTGAGATAAACTTTTGTTATTGACCAAATACTTACTTTCCACTATAATTTGCAAATTAATTCATTAAAAATCCTACAATGTGATTTTCTGGATTTTTTTTCTCATTTTGTCTGTCATGATGAAAATTACAGGCCTATCTCATCTTTTTAAGTGGGAGAACTTGCACAATTGGTGGCTGACTAAATACTTTTTTTGCCCCACTGTATACTGTAGCTAAGAAAGTAATACTAAGTGTATGTTGTTATTAGCCCATGTGCCTCACCCTAATAATTTGGTCTATTAACCCCTCTTAATTTCACCCACTGTTCTGACTTGGTGGTGCACATGTAGCCTATAACCTGTTTTAGAGAAATTAAATCATCACATTTTGTAAGAGCTTTCATTGTATGCTTATATGCCCCATTTATTTACCCTATGGTTCTGACTTGGTGTACAGGGAGAACACTGTAAGAACGGTCCATGTTCTGAATTCTGTCGCTGTACATTTCAAAAGTGTTAAACAAATAGTTATATTAACTACGTGTGTCCTAGCTCGCTCACTAATGTCTTAAATGAAATTACAGATTGCCTCTTATCCCCTTTTTGTCCACTTATGCCATAGTTGGTACATCCCAATTGTCATTAGAAACCACTTTTTTTATTTTTTATTTCACCTTTATTTAACCAGGTAGGCTAGTTGAGAACAAGTTCTCATTTGCAACTGCGACCTGGCAAAGATAAAGTATAGCAGTGTGAACAGACAACACAGAGTTACACATGGAGTAAACAATTAACAAGTCAATAACACAGTAGGAAAAAAAAAAGGGGAGTCTATATACATTGTGTGCAAAAGGCATGAGGTAGGCGAATAATTATAATTTTGCAGATTAACACTGGAGTGATAAATGATCAGATGGTCATGGGCTATTTGCCGATAGACTATGTACAGCTGCAGCGATCGGTTAGCTGCTCAGATAGCAGATGTTTGAAGTTGGTGAGGGAGATAAAAGTCTCCAACTTCAGCGATTTTTGCAATTCGTTCCAGTCACAGGCAGCAGAGAACTGGAACGAAAGGCGGCCAAATGAGGTGTTGGCTTTAGGGATGATCCGTGAGATACACCTGCTGGAGCGTGTGCTACGGATGGGTGTTGCCATCGTGACCAGTGAACTGAGATAAGGCGGAGCTTTACCTAGCATGGACTTGTAGATGACCTGGAGCCAGTGGGTCTGGCGACGAATATGTAGCGAGGGCCAGCCGACTAGAGCATACAAGTCGCAGTGGGGTGTGGTATAAGGTGCTTTAGTGACAAAACGGATGGCACTGTGATAAACTGCATCCAGTTTGCTGAGTAGAGTGTTGGAAGCAATTTTGTAGATGACATTGCCGAAGTCGAGGATCGGTAGGATAGTCAGTTTTACTAGGGTAAGTTTGGCGGTGTGAGTGAAGGAGGCTTTGTTGCGGAATAGAAAGCCGACTCATTTGTTTTAGCAAGTCAGCCATTTCAGCTATGTAAATGAGGCTGAATGAACTGTTTCGCTGCCAGACAAGGCTCCGCTGAAAGACAGGCGTAGCAGTGGTAAGATGTTGGGATTGCTGTTGGGACAGCTTTATGTAGGCCCTAACAGTTTATGGGCACCGCTTCTCACCGTTATAGTGCAATTAATGTATTTTTAGTGTTGTGTTGTGGCTTTGCTGGCAGTGTTTGATTTGAGCCAGATCATGCCGGAACAGGATACAGCACCTCTCCATTTTGGACTTCTGGTATTAAAAATAATTCTAACTTTTTGCAAATAAAAGAGATCAAAGTTATTTCAAGTTGCCTTTTCATTCATTCTCCTGTCCCCCAGGGCTGATATTACGCAATGTTGTAACCTGTTTGAGACCAACGCTGTATCTCTCAGAGAACTAGAATGAGATTCACTTTCTATGATCTATCTCCCTCTTTCTATGATCTATCTCCCAGCTTTGCACGTCATAATTTACCTCCTTAAGGAAGCTGCGCGAAGGGTGACACCCCTGATAAATTTAAATACATTTGCCAAAGTTATAGAATTACTGCTGTTTGTTCATAAATAAATGAAATCATTCAAACTAGTCTACTACACCATGAGAACCCGTAAATGTTCCACCCTTTGACATACACGCCTCAGAACCGCCATCCCACTTCTGACACCGATGTAGCAAAGTTGGGGGTACCCCGACCGGGACTCGCACCTGGGTCCAGTGATTGTCAAACCAACCCCCTAACTATTACGGCTAAAACAATCAATCATGGTAGGTCAAACTTACACTCTGGAAAATCAAGTAATGTAATCTCTAGCTCAGTGGATCCCAAATTGAAACAAACTGTAATCTTATCAAAGTAAGAACTTTTTTTTAAATCTTCAAATAGGTATAGAATACAACGTTTTAGTATCAACTATGGGCCTTTTTCAGTATTATAATGTACTTTCATGTCATTATTATGTGTTGGGACAGCCTGCAGACTTTAAATTGAGAGAATATGTACACACAGCATTAACTAGGGCAGTGGTTCCCAACCAGGGGTAGGAGGACCCCTGAGGGTACTTGGTCTAGCTACAGGAAATACTTGAGAATGTTCATGAGACCATAAGCCTACTGGCAAAATGCACACGAGGGGGTATTTCATGGGTAATCCGGGAAGAGCAAAATTCAGTTGGTGGTACAGTAACCGAAAAAGGTTGGGAACCACTTTACTAGGGAATATACGTTTTTCCAAGTGGGGTTCCCTATATTTTCCAGTGTCAATTTGGGGTTGTGCACAGAAAAAAGTTTGGGAACCCTTGTTGTAGTTGTTAAACAATTGGAAAATGATAGCAAAACATATAAATATGTCATTAAATCATATATATGGATTTCGTAACGTTATAGATAATGCATTTTACATTTGTTTGCGAAATAAAACTTGTTCTGGTTGTCAATATAATTTACTTTGGTCTAATTCCCAACCACCGAATTTGAAAGTACAGTAACTAGCTTGCTAACAACAATAGCTTGCTTGCTAACAACAACTAGCTAGGAATGACAAATCATTTCTCTGATATAACAATTGTATCCATTGTAGGGGTAATAGCAAATATCTTCTATGTACAAACACATGGTTTGATGTCAATCCATCCGCTGCATTCCAGCCATTATTATGAGCCGGCCTTCCCTCAGCAGACTCTACTGATATACTGTATATAATATCTGACTAACAAGATATTAAGCAAACTATCTAACGTACTAGAGTACTGTTGTAGTTCTCCAGACTGCTCATATGTGAAAGAACATCTAAATACCACACATTTTGGAATGAGATGCTACACCTCTGGCACAGTGATCAAATTGAAAGACATCTGGTCCACCTTCTAGGTAAGAACACTACAGCTGTCCTGTAGGTCTGATAAACTGGTGTTAGTCCTGGGTAGCCTAAAAATACATACACACTTCTTCATACTTACCGGTGTCTCTGACGTTATATATGCTTATCAATGCAAAATAGGTTACTTTGATGCATAGGCTATGACCTAGGGGTACTCAAATCTTACCCAGCAAGTACCGGATTCTGCTGTTTTTTTGTAGCCCCACGGCTACACAAGGAATGATATGGCACGTTACAATTTTCATGTGGCACAGGAGTACATTGAATGTTGGAGCGCACTACAAGGAGCCGCCCCTTTTGTGACAAAAACACATTGCAACACTTCACAACGCTCCGCAGGGTCCGTCTCCGTAGGGTATAAATCAGCCTTTAGGCCTGAAAGTGCATGAGTACTGTAATAACCAGATAGTTGTCACTAAACTATTATGTAACGGCAACAACAAACCAAACTTTCAATCAATCAATCAAATGTATTTATATAGCCTTTCTTACATCAGCTGATGTCACAAAGTGCTGTACAGAAACCCAGCCTAAAACCCCAAACAGCAAAGCAATGCAGGTGTAGAAGCACGGTGGCTAGGAAAAACTCACTAGAAAGTCCAGAACCTAGGAAGAAACCTAGAGAGGAACCAGGCTGGGGGGTGGCCAGTCCTCTTCTGGCTGTGCCAGGTGGAGATTATAACAGAACATGGCCAAGATGTTCAAATGTTCATAGATGACCAGCAAGGTCAAATAATAATCATCACTGTGGTTGTAGAGAATGCAACAGGTCAACCCGGACAGGGGGATCACGTCAGTGACTCAACCCACTCAAGAGACGCACCCCTCCTAGGGACGGCATGGAAGAGCACCAGTAAGCCAGTGACTCAGCCCCTGTAATAGGGTTAGAAAATCCCAGTGGAGAGAGGGGAACTGGCCAGGCAGAGACAGCAAGGGCGGTTCGTTGCTCGAGTGCTTTTCCATTCACCTTCACACTCTTGGGCCAGACTACACTCAATCATAGGACCTACTGAAGAGATGAGTCTTCAATAAAAACTTAAAGGTTGAGACAGAGTCTGCGGCTCTCACATGGGTAGGCAGACCATTCCATAAAATTGGAGCTCTATAGGAGAAAGCCCTGCCTCCAGCTGTTTGCTAAGAAATTCTAGGGACAGTAAGGAGGCCTGTGTCTTGTGAGGCAGGATCAAATCGTAAAGATTAGGTAGGAGCAAGCCCATGTAATGCTTTGTAGGTTAGCAGTAAACCCTTTAAATCAGCCCTTGCCTTAACGGGAAGCCAGTGTAGAGAGGCTAGCACTGGAGTAATGTGGTACATTTTTTTGGTTCTAGTCAAGATTCTAGCAGCCGTATTTATCACTAACTGAAGTTTATTTACTGCTTTATCCGGGTAGCCGGAAAATAGAGCTTTGCAGTGGTCTAACCTAGAGGACACAAAAGCATAGATTCATTTTTCTGCATCATTTTTGGACAGAATGTTTCTGATTATTGCAATGTTACCTAGATGGAAAAAAGCTGTCCTTGAAACAGGCTTGATATGTTTGTCAAAAGAGAAATCAGGGTCCAGAATTAACGCCACAAGGTCCTTCACAGTTTTATTTGAGACAACTGTACAACCATCAAGATTAATGGTCAGATTCAACATAAGATCTCTTTGTTTCTTGGGACCTAGAACAAGCATCTCTGTTTTGTCCGAGTTTAAAAGTAGAAAGTTTGCAGCCATCCACTTCCTTATGTCTGAAACACATGCTTCTAGCAAGGGCAATTTTGGGGCTTCACCATGTTTCATTGAAATGTACAGCTGTGTGTCATCCGCATAGCAGTGAAAGTTAACATTATGTTTCCGAATGACATCACCAAGAGGTAAAATATTTAGTGAAAACAATAGTGGTCCTAAAACAGAGCCTTGAGGACCACCGAAATGTACAGTTGATTTGTCAGAGGACAAACCATCCACAGAGACAAAATGATATCTTTCCGACAGATAAGATCTAAGCCAGGCCAGAACTTGTCCGTGTAGACCAATTTGGGATTCCAATCTCTCCAAAAGAATGTGGTGATTGATGGTATCAAAAGCAGCACTAAGGTCTAGGAGCACAAGGACAGATGCAGAGCCTCGGTCTGATGCCAATTAAAGGTCATTTACCACCTTCACAAGTGCAGTCTCAGTGCTATGATGGGGTCTAAAACCAGACTGAAGCATTTCATATAAATTGTTTGTCTTCAGGAAGACAGTGAGCTGCTGCGCAACATGTTTAAAAAAAAATTTTGAGAGGAACGGGAGATTCGATATAGGCAGATTGTTTTTTAAATATTTTTTGGATCAAGGTTTGGCTTTTCAAGAGGCTTTATTACTGCCACTTTTAGTGAGTTTGGTACACATCCGGTGGAGAGGGAGACGTTTATTATGTTCAACATAGGAGGGCCAAGCACAGGAAGCAGCTCTTTCAGTAGTTTAGTTGGAATAGAGTCCAGTATTCAGCTTGACGGTTTAGAGGCCATGATTATCTTCATCATTGTGTGAAGAGATATAGTACCTTTAAAACTTGAGTGTCTCCCTTGATCCTCGGTCCTGGCAGAGTTGTGCAGACTCTAGGACAACTGAGCATTGGAGGAATACGCAGATTTAAAGAGGAGTCCGTAATTTGCTTCCTAATGATCATGATCTTTTCCTCAAAGAAATTCATGAATTTATCACCGCTGAAGTGAAAGCCATCCTCTCTTGTGGAATGCTGCTTTTTAGTTAGCTTTGCAACAGTATCACATTTTCTGGGGGGATTGTTCTTATTTTCCTCAATTAAGTTGGAAAAATAGGATGATCGAGCAGCAGTTAGGGCTCTTCGACACTGCATGGTACTGTCTTTCCAAGCCAGTCAGAAGACTTCCAGTTTGGTGTAGCGATGTTTCCGTTCCAATTTTCTGGAAGCTTCCTTCAGAGCTCGGATATTTTCTGTATACAAGGGAGCTAGTTTCTTTTGACAAATGTTTTTTGTTTTTAGGGGTACGACCTCATCTAGGGTATTGCGTAAGGTTAAATTGAGTTCCTCGGTTAGGTGGTTAACTGATTTTTGTACTCTTTGTACTTTTTGTACTCTCTCTTTGAGGAGGCGGAGGGTGTCTGGAAGGGCATCTAGGAATCTTTGGGTTGTCCGAGAATTTATAGCACGACTTTTGATGACCCTTGGTTGGGGTCTGAGCAGATTATTTCTTGCGACTACAAACGTAATAAAATGCTGGTCCGATAGTCCAGGATTATGAGGAAAAACATTCAGATCCACAACATTTATTCCATGGGACAAAACTAGGTCCAGAGTATGACTGTGGCAGTAAGTAGGTCCAGAGACATGTTGGACAAAACCCACTGAGTCGATGATGGCTCCGAAAGCCTTTTGGAGTGGGTCTGTGGACTTTTCCATGTGAATATTAAAGTAACCAAAAATTTGAATATTATCTGCCAAGACAACAAGGACCGATAGGAATTCAGGGAACTCAGTGAGGAACGCTGTATATGGCCCAGGAGGCCATATAACCCTAACCCTAACTCTATAAAAAGTGATTGAGTAGGCTGCATAGATTTCATGACATCAAAAGATGAAAACGTCGTTTTTTTTTTTTGTAAATTGAAATTTGCTATCATAAATGTTAGAAGCACCTCCGGCCTTTGCGGGATGCACGGGGGATATGGTCACTAATGTAACCAGGAGGTAAGGCCTCATTTAACATAGTAAATTCGTCAGGCTTAAGCCATGTTTCAGTCAGGCCAATCACATCAAGATTATGATCAGTGATTAGTTCATTGACTATACCTACTTTGGAAGTGAGGGATCTAACATTAAGTAGCCCTATATTGAGATGTGAGGTATCACAATCTCTTTCAATAATGGCAGGAATGGAGCAGGTCTTTATTCCAGTGAGATTGCTAAGGTGAACATCACCATGTTTAGTTTTGCCCAACCTAGGTCGAGGCACAGACACGGTCTCAACGGGGATAGCTGAGTTGACTACACTGACTGTGCTAGTGGCAGACTCCACTATGCTGGCAGGCTGGATAACAGCCTGCTGCCTGGCCTGCACCCTATCTCATTGTGGAGCTAGGGAAGTTAGAGCCCTGTCTATGTTCATAGATAAAATGAGAGCACCCCTCCAGCTAGGATGGAGTCCATCACTCCTCAGCAGGCCAGGCTTGGTCCTGTTTGTGGGTGAGTCCCAGAAAGAGGGCCAATTATCTACAAATTCGATCTGTTGGGAGGGGCAGAAAACAGTTTTCAACCAGTGATTGAGTTGTGAGACTCTGCTGTAGAGCTCATCACTCCCCCTAACTGGGAGGGGGCCAGAGACAATTACTCGATGACGACATCTTTATAGCTGAATAACACGCTGAATCTATGACTGTTTCATCCTAACATTGTTGGTGCCAACGTGGATAACAATATCTCTATACTCTCTACACTCGCCAGTTTTAGCTTTAGCCGGCACCATCTTCAGATTAGCCTTAATGTTGGTAGCCCTGCCCCCTGGTAAACAGTGTATGATCGCTGGATAATTCATTTTAAGTCTAATACTGTGGGTAATGGAGTCGCCAATGACTAGCGTTTTCAATTTGTCAGAGCTAATGGTGGGAAGCTTCGGCGTCTCAGACCCCGTAACGGGTGGAGGAGAGACCAAAGAAGGCTCGGCCTCTGACCCCGTAACGGGTGGAGGAGAGACCAGAGAAGGGTCGGCCTCTGACCCCGTAACGGGTGGAGGAGAGACAAGAGAAGGCTCGGCCTCTGACCCCGTAACGGGTGGAGGAGAGACCAAAGAAGGCTCGGCCTCTGACCCCGTAACGGGTGGAGGAGAGACCAGAGAAGGCTCGGCCTCTGACCCCGTAACGGGTGGAGGAGAGACCAGAGAAGGCTCGGCCTCTGACCCCGTAACGGGTGGAGGAGAGACAAGAGAAGGCTCGGCCTCTGACCTCGTAACGGGAGGAGGAGAGACCAGAGAAGGCTCGGCCTCTGACTCCGACTCGCTGCTTAATGGGGAGAAGCAGTTGAAAGTTTCTGTCGGCTGAATGAGCGACACTGGTTGAGCATTCCTACAACATTTCCTTCCAGAAGCCATGAGAAAGTTGTCCGGCTGTGGGGACTGTGCGAGGGGATTTATACTAACGTTACTATCTGTACTTACTGGTGGCACAGACGCTGTTTCATCCTACACTGAAATGACCCTTGCCTAGCGATTGAGTTTGAAGCTGGGCTTGTAGCACAGCTAACCTCGCTGTAAGGCCATCGTTCTCCTGTATATTATAAGTACAGCGACTGCAATTAGGAGGCATCATGTTAATGTTACTACTTAACTTTGGCTGTTGGAGGTCCTGTTTGAATGAAATCCACTTAGAAATATGTTCACATTACAGACATGATACAGAACTATATTCATGACTCATTATAAGGGTCAGACTCAACATAAAAGGAGGACCAAGGTGATGTGAAGTAGCCTACAGTAACTGACTGCCTCACCACACCGGAATGGAGTCTATTCGCTACCAAATCAATTTGCCCTCTCTATGCACTCACACTGGGTGTAAGTCAATGTGGAAACAGTTGAATCCTCAGGTTTTTAGGATCAAGAGAGAGCGGCGATGCTGCTGGAACGTTGATTTCTATGCTGGAAACAAGGGCTTTGGGGGATTAGCATTTAAACATGTTATTTTCACCTTTACTGGCATGCCTCAAATCCACTGGGTCTCAGTGTTCCACTTACACAGGGCTTTCAATGGGAGTATTTCATGTATCCGGTTAGGTTGTGTGTGTGTGTCTGTGTCTGTCTTTGCTAGGTTCCATTGAACCAATATCTCTCTCCTCTCTATTCCTCTTTCTATCCCTCCGTGATTTCCTGTATGTCCAGGCTACCTGTTGGTAACAGACCGGATCGTTTCCTGTATGTCCAGGCTACCTGTTGGTAACAGACCGGATCGTTTCCTGTATGTCCAGGCTACCTGTTGGTAACAGACCGGATCATTTCCTGTATGTCCAGGCTACCTGTTGGTAACAGACCGGATCATTTCCTGTATGTCCAGGCTACCTGTTGGTAACAGACCGGATCATTTCCTGTATGTCCAGGCTACCTGTTGGTAACAGACCGGATCATTTCCTGTAGGTCCAGGCTACCTGTTGGTAACAGACCAGATCATTTCCTGTATGTCCAGGCTACCTGTTGGTAACAGACCGGATCATTTCCTGTATGTCCAGGCTACCTGTTGGTAACAGACCGGATCATTTCCTGTATGTCCAGGCTACCTGTTGGTAACAGACCGGATCATTTCCTGTATGTCCAGGCTAGCTGTTGGTAACAGACCGGATCATTTCCTGTATGTCCAGGCTACCTGTTGGTAACAGACTGGATCATTTCCTGTATGTCCAGGCTACCTGTTGGTAACAGACCGGATCATTTCCTGTATGTCCAGGCTACCTGTTGGTAACAGACCGGATCATTTCCTGTATGTCCAGGCTACCTGTTGGTAACAGACCGGATCATTTCCTGTATGTCCAGGCTACCTGTTGGTAACAGACCGGATCATTTCCTGTATGTCCAGGCTACCTGTTGGTAACAGACCGGATCATTTCCTGTATGTCCAGGCTACCTGTTGGTAACAGACCGGATCATTTCCTGTATGTCCAGGCTACCTGTTGGTAACAGACCGGATACTTTCCTCTATGGCTGGCCCTTAAATGTACACAGAGAGCTAACATTAATAATATGCATGTATGTCTCTAATAATATGCATGTGAACTCTGTGAAGCATTTATTTGGGCTGCAATTTCTGAGGCTGGTAACTAATGAACTTGTCCTATGCAGCTGAGGTAACTCTGGGTCTTCCTTTGCTGTGGTGGTCCTCATGAGAGCCAGTTTCATCATTGTGCTTGATGTTTTTGCGACTGCACTTGAAGAAACATGTCTTAAAGTAATGATGGACTGTCATCTCACTTTGCTTATTTGAGCTGTTCTTGACATATTGACTTGGTCTTTTACCAAATAGGCCTATCTTCTGTATACCACCCCTACCTTGTCACAACACAACTGACTGGCTCAAATGCAATAAGGAAAGAAATTCCACAAATTAACTTTTAACAAGGCACACCTCTTAATTGAAATGCATTCCAGGTAACTACCTCATGAAGCTGGTTGAGAGAATGCCAAGAGTGTGCAAAGCTGTCATCAAGGCAAAGGCTGGCTACTTTAAAGAATCTCAAAAATAAAATATATTTTGATTTGTTTAACACTTTTTTGGTTACTACATGATTCCATATGTGTTCTTTCATAGTTGTGATGTCTTCACTATTATTCTACAATGTAGAAAATAGTCCAAATAAAGAAAAACCCTTGAATGAGTAGTTGTGTCCACAGACACTTCAAAACCTTGTTTCTTATCATTTATTTGTGGACTGTCCTTTCTGTCATTCATCAACGTGTCATTCAATGCGTTTCTATGGGCTTTAGTAGTAAAGCTTAAAATCAACATTTTATCAAATAATTGTTTAATGTTATATATATATATATATATATTTATACATACATACATACACACACACACACCTAAAGGGGTCCTAAAATTCCAAATCACTAAATGAGCCATAGTATGACCATCTTAAAACAATTCCATATGTCAGTTTTGGAAACCACCAAATACACATTTTAGCTTCAAACAGCTGAAAATGCAATATTTTTGGCGGCTATGGAAAATATATTTCACAGCGGTTTAGATGGTATAGTGATTCTCTACACTATACGTATGTGTTTTGCCACATATAAACTGAAATTAGGCGAATTATTCAAATTTTGGCAACCAGGAAATGGCGCCGGCATCTTTTTAATTATCACAAGTAAATTATGAATCATTTAAAATGCCTTATGTTAAGCAAACCAGATGGCACAATGTTCTTGTTGTTTTAATGTATGGATAGCCAGGGGCACACGCCAACACTCTGATATCATTTACAAACAAAGTATTTGTGGTTAGTTAGTCCGTCAGATCAGAGGCAGTAGGGATGACCTGGGATGTTCTCTTGATAAATGTGCGAATTAGCCCATTTTCCTAAGTATTTAAAATGTACCGAGTACTGTGGGTCTCAGGGAAAATGTATGGAGTAAAAAGTACATTATTTTCTTTAGGAATGTGTTGGAGTAAAAGATGTAAAAAATATAGTAAAGTACAGAAAAATTACTTTAAAGAACTATTTAAGTACTTTTGACCAGCAAAGACGAGATGGACAGCTATGCCCAGGCTCTGCCTACATCTAACTCCGTCCCTCTCTACACTCAGTACACACCCATGCCCTGCCCCCAGCACACCTCTCACCCCTCCCCCAGTGCCCCTCTCTACCCTTCCCCAGCACCTTCACCCCACCTCCAGAGCCCCTCTCTACCCCCCCTACCTGCCCTCCCCCAGCGCCTTCACCCCACCTCCAGAGCCCCTCTCTACTCCCCCTACCTGCCCTCCCCCAGCACCTTCACCCCACCTCCAGAGCCCTACCTCATAGGGGACGAGGATATGGAGCTCTTCTAATATCAATTTAAACCTCTGCGGTGAACCGGAGGACCCTAAAATGGCCAGAAAACTAGCAGTAGGCAGAAAGTAGGGGGCGGTACCTCTCGGCTTCACCTTCCATGATAAAACACCTAATGAGAAGAGAAGTCCTGTAACCGGGGGCAACAGAGACTTTAGGGGACTTGAATATTCCCATCATTCCCCAAAGGCTCCCTCCTGATTCTCCAACCTTTTCCAGAAGTGTGTACTTGAACACTCCCTGGCATGGATTTAAAAGCATAGGATTGGTGTAAGCATTGGCTGGAGGGAGTTTCCACTATTTGTTAAATCAATGGGAGAAAGTGTGGAAGTGTAGACTTAGGGAGAATCAGGGATGCCCCAGAGTCTCTCAGAGCTATCGTCTCTCTCAGTGGATTTGACTTCATAGTGACCCAGAAACTCTTCCTCAGGCTGTCATCCCACTCTAATCATAGTCAAAGCAGACATCTGTTTTCCTCTGGAATCAAAACCTCTGCATCGTAGTTACAACTATTCACCAGAATGACTTTCAAATGGTGCTTATAGCTCTCAGGTTAACTGGCAGAAATCATGAATACATTTGTTGTTTTTCTCCTCCTGTGTGGTAAGTGCCTGGGGCATTGAGACCTGCTCCCCTACTGGTCACTGTAACAAGATCTCATGTACTCCCATTGCTGTGGAATCCAGTGAACTCCCATCTACTGCCACAACCTGGCTGCTTAAGAAACTGCAGCCTCGGGGACAGCCAATCACATGCTGGAAACATCAAATAGAGATTTTGATTGGACCATGTTTGTCAAGAGCAAAAGTTTTCTCCCTCATGGCTAGAAATATGCCTATGCTTGATTTTTATTTATTTTTTACATATATTTTATATCAAACAGCATTAAAGTGATTTCAGATTTGGTGCATGTTCTTCATATTAAATTACAAGGATACATTTTTGGTAGTTTAAAAAACAAAGTGGTAGTAAAAAAAAACTTTTCCAGTGACGTCTTGCAAACTGTTGTTTCACCTTGAAAAGATAAAGGCCACAGTGCACCAGGAGTATTAGTTTTCAGGTAGAAGACAGCAGACAAGGCATGTGAAATGGTCATTACAATACAACTGTTTTAGATAGTCCCTTGGGAGGAAAGCAGTTTGATATCATTGACAATTATTTCTGTCTAAATATGATCATAGTGAAATATTTGACGTTTAGACATCTTGGCCTGAAGACACATTATCAATACATATAGAAAGTCTCTACAGAACTCATGGTGTTATAGTTTGTAGTAATTACAGACCCTAAAAGCCTGGTGGATATCATAAACCCTTTTACGTATCTATTCTTCCACAGCATCAGTGGCTGATATTTTTTTATTTTATTTAACCTTTATCTAACTAGGCAAGTCAGTTAAGAACAACATCTTATTTTCAATGACGGCCTAGGAACAGTGGGTTAACTGCCTGTTCAGGGGCAGAACGACAGATTTGTACCATGTCAGCTCGGGGGTTTGAACTTGCAACCTTCCGGTTACTAGTCCAACGCTCTAACCACTAGGCTACGCTGCCGCCCCGAGGTGGTAGACTCGTCACTAGACACAGTAAACATTTACATATAAAAGCGGGGCCTCTTTCAAGAGAGCACAAAGTTGTGGGAACAGGCGGATATCAACATAGTATGTAGAACAGTGGAGGCTGCTGAGGGGAGGACGGCTCATAATAATGTCTGGAACGGACCAAATGGAACGGCATCAAACACCTGGAAACCATGGAAACCATGTGTTTGATATATATGATACCGATCCACTGATTCCACTCCAGTCATTACCATGAGCCCTCTCCATTTAAGGTGCCACCAACCTCAGAACACACGTCTCTCTGACATGTAGAATAAGTAATCCAACCAGTTACATTAATAACATTGCTATCTGCAACGTTACACAACGTTCGCCTATTGAATTGGCACCTAAACTTGATGTAAAGAGGAATCTCTACAGTCCACATCAAGCAAAGCAGCCATTACACACAGCGTTTTGGATTCAGTGTGGCACTGCTACAGGAGTGTGAATCACCGACCTACAACAGCACCGCGGCTCAGGCACTTCGATGGCCAGCGAGACAAATGGAGCCTTATTCAATCGAACCCACTATCCCAGATTTCCAGGATGAGCAAAATAAATACGACTCTGTTACTCGTTTGATGTCCACTTGACAGAGTAACAATAGATCGGTCAAAGAGTTTTTCCTCAGCTGGTTAAGACCTGTCTTGCTAGGAGGACGAATTCAACCTCCTTCATTTTGGTCAGTATTTCTCTCCTGTCCAGTCTGTATAAATCATACTCCTTAACTCTTTTATCTTTACTTCCCAGCTGTGCATGGATGGGCTTTGACTTGGTGTTGCTTGGAACGAAAACATTTTAGGGCAGTTCCTCAATGTGCAACGTGTCCCCTCTTTCCAGTCCCCTACTGTGTGTTGGCCCGTGGAGAGGGTTGGTTGATCAGCAGGCGTAGGGGGGGGGGGGGTCCTGGTCAGAGAGCGGGTCCCACTTGAGAGGGACCAGCCTGGGGAGGTTCTAAGGAAAGGATGGGCACTGGGATCAGTTGGTTCATCTGTGCCGATCTCATTTATCTCCTACCAATCAGAACAAAGGTAAAGTGTTACATTAATACTGTAATAATACTACTTAGCAAAATGTTGTAGATATTGTAGTGAATTCGGGTCCAGCAAAAGTCAAGTCAACACGTTAACCGCTACGCCTAGAGGTCCAAACCTCTTGCCGAGCTCGCTAGGACTTGGGTTAAGGTCGCTACAATATGAAAAACACCCTCATAAAATACCGTTCTAAAGGCAGGTATTATATTCTCACCTTTCTTCAAGATTGGATGCATGAAATAAAGAAGACAATTCTCAGCAGGACATGATACAACATGGAACCTTAGCTGGAACATGCACACATTGCTAGATAAACATTCCGGTCACATTTCATTATCACAAATGTAAAAATCACAAACATTACCTGTTTATTTCTCTGCCCAGTGATATGTCTTTGGGCCCAGCCTCAAAGCACAGCCTGAGCCCATCAGTATATCTCTGAACCCACCAGTATATCCCTGAACTCATCAGTCTATCCCTGAACCCACCAGTCTATCCCTGAACCCACCAGTCTATCCCTGAACCCACCAGTCTATCCCTGAACCCACCAGTCTATCCCTGAACTCATCAGTCTATCCCTGAACTCACCAGTCTATCCCTGAACTCATCAGTCTGTCCCTGAACCCACCAGTCTATCCCTGAACTCATCAGTCTATCCCTGAACCCACCAGTCTATCCCTGAACCCACCAGTCTATCCCTGAACCCACCAGTCTATCCCTGAACTCATCAGTCTATCCCTGAACTCATCAGTATATCCCTGAACCCACCAGTCTATCCCTGAACCCACCAGTCTATCCCTGAACTCATCAGTCTATCCCTGAACTCATCAGTCTATCCCTGAACCCACCAGTCTATCCCTGAACTCATCAATCTATCCCTGAACCCACCAGTCTATCCCTGAACCCACCAGTCTATCCCTGAACCCACCAGTCTATCCCTGAACTCATCAGTCTATCCCTGAACTCATCAGTCTATCCCTGAACCCACCAGTCTATCCCTGAACACCACCAGTCTATCCCTAAACTCATCAGTCTATCCCTGAACTCACCAGTCTATCCCTGAACTCATCAGTCTATCCCTGAACCCACCAGTCTATCCCTGAACTCATCAGTCTATCCCTGAACTCATCAGTCTATCCCTGAACCCACCAGTCTATCCCTGAACTCATCAGTCTATCCCTGAACCCACCAGTCTATCCCTGAACCCACCAGTCTATCCCTGAACCCACCAGTCTATCCCTGAACCCATCAGTCTATCCCTGAACTCCTCAGTCTATCCCTGAACCCACCAGTCTATCCCTGAACCCACCGGTCTATCCCTGAACTCATCAGTCTATCCCTGAACTCACTAGTCTATCCCTGAACTCATCAGTCTATCCCTGAACTCATCAGTCTATCCCTGAACTCATCAGTCTATCCCTAAACCCACCAGTCTATCCCTGAACCCACCAGTCTATCCCTGAACCCACCAGTCTATCCCTGAACTCATCAGTCTATCCCTGAACTCATCAGTCTATCCCTGAACCCACCAGTCTATCCCTGAACCCACCAGTCTATCCCTGAACTCACCAGTCTATCCCTGAACTCACCAGTCTATCCCTGAACTCATCAGTCTATCCCTGAACCCACCAGTCTATCCCTGAACTCATCAGTCTATCCCTGAACTCATCAGTCTGTCCCTGAACCCACCAGTCTATCCCTGAACCCACCAGTCTATCCCTGAACTCACCAGTCTATCCCTGAACTCATCAGTCTATCCCTGAACTCATCAGTCTATCCCTGAACCCACCAGTCTATCCCTGAACCCACCAGTCTATCCCTGAACTCATCAGTCTATCCCTGAACTCATCAGTCTATCCCTGAACTCATCAGTCTATCCCTGAACCCACCAGTCTATCCCTGAACCCACCAGTCTATCCCTGAACTCATCAGTCTATCCCTGAACTCACCAGTCTATCCCTGAACTCATCAGTCTATCCCTGAACCCACCAGTCTATCCCTGAACTCATCAGTCTATCCCTGAACCCACCAGTCTATCCCTGAACCCACCAGTCTATCCCTGAACTCATCAGTCTATCCTTGAAGCCCACGAGCTGCCAGCCACCCGGTCTACCTACAGTACCTGCAGCGGCGGATGGTTGTTGGCAGGGCTACTCCTGGCAATGGTAGCCATCTCTCTGATCTGGTGCAGGGCGAAGGCCAGGGAGACCCAGGGCGAGGCGGACACCACCCAGGCAGGCTCGCTCAAATCCTCCTGGTGCTTGGTCTTCCTCGGTGGTGTCATTGTGGCGGCTCCGTTATTTGATTGGATAATGTCTATGGTCGCTATGGGAAAAGGGCTGGAGGGGACTGGGATGTTCTCCGCCAGCATTCTGGGATCTGGAAAACAACTCAAGCTAAATGTTTCATAACAATTCCTGGCATGCTTCAAAATGATTATTCCGTTAACGTGTCTGACCTAACCACAATCTCCACTATTAAGATCCTAAATATGATTCATGCAGCATTCTAATGCCTATGAATTTCTCAGTTGCTGATTGAGAAAGAGAATAAAAAGTGAATGGCAGTAAAGTCACTTCTCCACTAAGGGGTTTAATAGGTGAAGTAAATGTTATGCTTGCCAGATTGGGAGCCAGTCACTTCTCCACTAAGGGGTTTAATAGGTGAAGTAAATGTTATGCTTGCCAGATTGGGAGCCAGTCACTTCTCCTATAAGGGGTTTAATAGGTGAAGTAAATGTTATGCTTGTCAGATTGGGAGCCAGTCACTTCCCCACTAAGGGGTTTAATAGGTGAAGTAAATGTTATGCTTGTCAGATTGGGAGCCAGTCACTTCCCCACTAAGGGGTTTAATAGGTGAAGTAAATGTTATGCTTGCCAGATTGGGAGCCAGTCACTTCTCCTATAAGGGGTTTAATAGGTGAAGTAAATGTTATGCTTGTCAGATTGGGAGCCAGTCACTTCCCCACTAAGGGGTTTAATAGGTGAAGTAAATGTTATGCTTGTCAGATTGGGAGCCAGTCACTTCTCCACTAAGGGGTTTAATAGGTGAAGTAAATGTTATGCTTGCCAGATTGGGAGCCAGTCACTTCTCCACTAAGGGGTTTAATAGGTGAAGTAAATGTTATGCTTGCCACATTGGGAGCCAGTAACCTTTCCACTAAGGAGTATACTAGGTGAAGTAAATTCTGTTTTCCTGTAGGCCTAAGTCCATGCAGAGGCATGCCATGAAGGCTACAGGGTAGGATAAAATAAACATTAATGACACATACCTTTGTTCCCACTCTGCACAGCCAGCCACTGGATGAGAGCGAAGAGGAGGAGGATGACGAGGGACACCATTCCTATCCCTCTGAAGGTGTGGGCCGCTCCTAAACCATAACCCAAAAAGACAAAACGTGTGCTCCATAGGCTTTTGGAAATAAAATCTCAAAATAAATGTATTTATTTCACTCATTGCTTTTCATGTAACAGACCACTGACAAGTAATATCCATTTCAGGACTGTAAAGGATATATGTTACCACAGTCATCAAGATGTGTTTCAGAACGCAGAGAGAGACACACAGTTGTTATTCTGGGAGAGCTGCCAAATGCATTCCAGACCATCACATTCCTATCCTAATGATTGAAGATGGGGCTGCTGGTAGTTTATTACGAGAAAACCATGGAGGACAGGGCATCCTTTTAAGGAGAGGAGGCGTTGTTCAACAGTTGGAAAGGCATGTGAGAGTATGACACGTGTGAGTACAACTAGCTGCTCAAGTAGGAGTGAAGATACATTCTGTTCTGTTAGCCACTGTTAAATGTACCATCGACAATAGTTACTGCTGTTCTCAATAGTCATTTCAATTAATGAACATTGAACAGCAAATTGAACATCGAATAGCAGTCTTTACTCCTGATAGTACCTTTAACGGGTGACGCCAATAGATCCATCTCTCTTTGGTTGAATGTGTTTTACATACTCTAGAACTGGGGGACACTTAATTCCATTAAATACAACTTCTCTCTCACACAGTGGTTCTTCTTACCAAAAACACTGACGAAGCCTCCCCCCACCATGGCGCCACAGCCCCGGCCCAGCCCTAGGTGCAGGCCCTGGAGGATACCCTGGGCAGAGGTCCTCAGCTCTGGACGCACTGCAGCACTGAGGTAGGAGATACAGGCTGCCCACACTGAGGCATGGGTCACACCTAGATACACAGAGATACAGACCGAGAGAGACAGACGGAAAGAGAGGGACAGAGACAGAGACACACAGACAAGGAGAGAGAGAGACAGAGAGTGTGGCATGTGGGGTCAACTTGCAAAACAAGATTTCACCAAAATGGGACAATCACCCCCATTGAAAACCTACATGCAGAGTTCTGTAAGATTCTCCTACATGTCCAGAGGAAAACTACAAACAATGCATGCAGGTCAGAATTAGGCCAATATCCACTAATAATAAAAACTCAGAAAAGAGCAATTCAGTTTTGGAAACATCTAAAATACAGTGACCCCCTCTCATATCATTACCAAGCCCTGCAATGCCAAGAGCTGAGCAAAGAAAAGTCCCCTCATCCAGCTGGTCCTGTTCTACTAACACACTGAAGCCTCAGGACCAGAACATCCAATCAATCAGATAAAAACAATAAACAACAGTCTAAACAAAACTACATTGCTTATTAGGAAACACAAGCACAAGCACAAAGCAAAATGCAGTGCTATCTGGCCCTAAATCGACAGTACACCATGCGTGGCTAACTATTTGACCATTGTTACTGATCAAAACCTTAGAAAAACCTTGACAAAAGTACAGGCTCAGTGAGCACAGCCTTGCCATTGAGAAGAGTAGACACAGGAAAACCTGGCTTCCTGTAGAGGAACAACCCCTGCACAACAGCGGAACCTGAGATAGAGCGTTCATGACAGGCGACAGACGAGAGAGAGAGGACTTAACCCTCACTGGGTGTGGCGTGTTGGAAGTGGCTCAAACAGCTAGTTCCAAGTCTCATTGTACACCAATAATAGAACAAAGCCATTGAACCTGCTACCCTCCATAGTCCGGCCTGGCCTTGCCCCCTATTCAGCTCTTTAGCTGGCCCATGTCGTCACGTCATGTCGAACACTGAAACTTCCAACTTGCTTACTCGTTGTAAAAAGATGATAGCCGAGTTTCCCACTTGGGAATGATCAGAATCAACCAATAGGAAGCGCTACGCAAATAACATAGGTTCATTTTAAGAGTTCCCGAGTTTCCAACATGACGTGAATGTGGCATAACCTCCCACTATTAGAAAACAATGGCCAGACCAGAGCTACAGCCATTTTGTTTGTGTTGCAGGCTGTATCATGATTGGGAGTCCCCATAGGGCCGCGCACTATTGTCCCAGCATCTTCTGGGTTTGGCACGGGGTAGGCCGTCATTGTAAATAAGAATTTGTTCTTACCTGACTTGTCTAGTTAAATAAATGTTAAATAAAATACAAATATTGTCATACCACTTCTTTTTGAAAGAGATTCAGTGCGTCTCTAAATGTTTTGTTGGCTGTTGTTACACCTCTAGTAAATGATTACAAACATTTTAAGCGTCCTTTAATGTTAATCTTTCGTGTGCAGCTGCAACATTGTTATTCATGGCCTAAGTGGCTGTTAGTGAAGTCTAGATACAGAGGAAAAGGGTGTTTTCCAGGCAAAGGAAAAGCCTTTCATTTCGTTTAGAGGAGAGTTCCTGTCCTGCCTGATATGAACTCTGAGCCAACATGCCAACAATGTAAGTGCACTGGTACAGCCAGTTCAAACACTGCTTCTGCCTTCTTTCTATCTAATGTTAACATTAGCTAAGCTAAGCTAAGTCAACATATGCCACGCCGTGACACCCAGTGTAGCCTAACCTTGAAGGACCTCCATGGGCAGGACGATCCAGGCGTCCTCCAGGTAGGAGATGTACAGGAAACGAGCCGTGTTGCAGGCCAGACCGATGTACAGCACCCTGTGGAGGGAGAGGGGAGGAGAAGGTCATGGAACACAGATGTGTTATTGATGTTCTGGGACTATCACTACTGACTACACTGTTCAAATAACAATCCACCAATCACAAACATAACCCTATCCTAAATTGTAACCCTATCCTAAACCCTAGCCCTAACCTATAGGAGGTTATTGCCACAACAGAGTTGCAGGTGAAAGCAAGGCCAAAGTTCAGAGGTCAAACCTGAACTGTCCCTGGATTGTGGTTGGTTTGTCATTGTCATTCTGAACTAGGGTTGCAAGGGGAGGGTATATTACTGGAAACATTTCTAAGTTTACCAGTAAATTACCAGGATTTTGGTATCTTTCAAGGATTTTGCATAATCTATCACATGACATCTCTAGTGGCCCTTTTGGGTATTTCAGATTATGACAGTCTCTGGCCCTCTGTTGGGCCTTATCACATGTAAAATATATTCAATAATAAGATGGTTTTAAATATGGTTTAAATATAAACCATCAACTCAGTGAATAACATTGGTGTTTAATGTGAGGGTTACCAAAGTTACGATAGATTACCATAGATAATCTGTTAATTACCAAAATTACTGAAGATTCCGGTAACTTTGGTAAATTACCGGTAGTTTTGCAACCCTATTCTGAACAGAATATATTTCCTTCCCAGACCGTTGGATACTTGGTGCCCATCTCCCATGACAACATCCTGTCCAATCAAACCACTGACCTGACAATGCAAATACAATGCAAATATACTGACACATTTACCAAACACTTAAATGATTCCAGTTTACAAACGTCTCTCTATTGCCTCTCTCTCATGAAACAAACGCGACCTTTGAACTTAATCTAAAAGTAAACGCAAAGGCTGATTGTAGTATATTATTAGCTAACAAGCTATAAATGTCCAGATGGGCCGGATATGAGATGTGGTGGATGAGAGAGAGAGAGACAGAGAGACAGAGAGAGAGACAGAGAGACAGAGAGAGAGGAGACAGAGAGACAGAGAGAGAGAGACAGAGAGACAGAGAGAGAGAGAGGAGACAGAGAGAGAGACAGAGAGAGAGACAGGAGACAGAGAGACAGAGAGAGAGAGGAGACAGAGAGAGAGAGGAGACAGAGAGAGGAGACAGAGAGAGAGGAGAGAGAGAGACAGAGAGAGAGAGAGGAGACAGAGAGAGAGAGGAGACAGAGAGAGAGGAGAGAGAGAGACAGAGAGAGAGAGAGGAGACAGAGAGAGAGAGGAGACAGAGAGAGAGGAGAGAGAGAGACAGAGAGATAGTATAAGTAGCACTACTACCACGTTGTGATTATTTTTTCACCCCTGATCCGCCATAATACTCCACTACAAACATCTTAAACTAAAATAGTTCACACAGGAACAGGGCAGGAAACACAGCCGTGGGAAGTAGGGCTGTAAAAAATCAATATTAATAACAGTCCTGTATTAGTGGACTGATATAGACAACTGTAGTGCGGGCAACAACAACAACAACAACAAAAATTCCCACGACCTTGGCAGGAAATGAAAGACTGTCTATTCACTGAAGGTGAGATGACTTTCAAAATATTTTACCATTGTTTAACTTCACCAACCAAAAAAGGGAACAAGTGAAAAGTCTGACCAAATCTAGATTTTGTTTTTATCCGTTCTCATCAATTCTATGAGAAAGGTGAGCTATTGGGTGGAATTAAATTAAACTGAAGGACAGAAAATAATACTGCAACTGTGTAGGATTACTACAGCAGACTGAGCTGACCTGGGTTCTGTAGCCTGGTACCACAATACCAGAATGAGATGACCTGGGTTCTGTAGCCTGGTCCCACAATACCAGAATGAGCTGACCTGGGTTCTGTAGCCTGGTCCCACAATACCAGAATGAGCTGACCTGGTTCCAAAGCAGTTTGTGCTATCTTGCAAACTCCTATAGTCATTGTCATGCAGGAGATGACTAGACATACAGATACACAAACAGACCTGAGGGGTATACTACAAACAGACCTGAGGGGTACACTACAAACAGACCTGAGGGGTATACTACTGTACAAACAGACCTGAGGGCTATACTACTGTACAAACAGACCTGAGGGGTATACTACTGTACAAACAGACCTGAGGGGTATACTACTGTACAAACAGACCTGAGGGGTACACTACTGTACAAACAGACCTGAGGGGTATACTACTGTACAAACAGACCTGAGGGGTATACTACAAACAGACCTGAGGGGTACACTACAAACAGACCTGAGGGGTACACTACAAACAGACCTGAGGGGTACACTACAAACAGACCTGAGGGGTAACCTACAAACAGACCTGAGGGGTATACTACAAACAGACCTGAGGGGTACACTACAAACAGACCTGAGGGGTACACTACAAACAGACCTGAGGGGTACACTACAAACAGACCTGAGGGGTACACTACAAACAGACCTGAGGGGTATACTACTGTACAAACAGACCTGAGGGGTATACTACTGTACAAACAGACCTGAGGGGTACACTACAAACAGACCTGAGGGGTATACTACAAACAGACCTGAGGAGTATACTACAAACAGACCTGAGGGGTATACTACTGTACAAACAGACCTGAGGGGTACACTACAAACAGACCTGAGGGGTATACTACAAACAGACCTGAGGGGTGTACTACAAACAGACCTGAGGGGTAACCTACAAACAGACCTGAGGGGTACACTACAAACAGACCTGAGGGGTATACTACACTACAAACAGACCTGAGGGGTATACTACTGTACAAACAGACCTGAGGGGTATACTACAAACAGACCTGAGGGGTATACTACTGTACAAACAGACCTGAGGGGTGTACTACTGTACAAACAGACCTGAGGGGTAACCTACAAACAGACCTGAGGGGTATACTACTGTACAAACAGACCTGAGGGCTATACTACTGTACAAACAGACCTGAGGGGTATACTACAAACAGACCTGAGGGGTACACTACAAACAGACCTGAGGGGTAACCTACAAACAGACCTGAGGGGTATACTACAAACAGACCTGAGGGGTGTACTACTGTACAAACAGACCTGAGGGGTGTACTACTGTACAAACAGACCTGAGGGCTATACTACTGTACAAACAGACCTGAGGGGTACACTACTGTAAAAACAGACCTGAGGGGTATACTACAAACAGACCTGAGGGGTAACCTACAAACAGACCTGAGGGGTATACTACTGTACAAACAGACCTGAGGGGTACACTACTGTACAAACAGACCTGAGGGGTATACTACTGTACAAACAGACCTGAGGGGTAACCTACAAACAGACCTGAGGGTACACTACAAACAGACCTGAGGGTATACTACAAACAGACCTGAGGGGTGTACTACAAACAGACCTGAGGGGTATACTACTGTACAAACAGACCTGAGGGGTACACTACAAACAGACCTGAGGGGTATACTACAAACAGACCTGAGGGGTGTACTACAAACAGACCTGAGGGGTATACTACTGTACAAACAGACCTGAGGGCTATACTACTGTACAAACAGACCTGAGGGGTATACTACTGTACAAACAGACCTGAGGGGTATACTACTGTACAAACAGACCTGAGGGGTGTACTACTGTACAAACAGACCTGAGGGGTATACTACAAACAGACCTAAGGGGTACACTACAAACAGACCTGAGGGGTATACTACAAACAGACCTGAGGGGTATACTACAAACAGACCTGAGGGGTATACTACAAACAGACCTGAGGGGTACACTACAAACAGACCTGAGGGGTATACTACAAACAGACCTGAGGGGTACACTACAAACAGACCTGAGGGGTATACTACAAACAGACCTGAGGGGTATACTACTGTACAAACAGACCTGAGGGCTATACTACTGTACAAACAGACCTGAGGGGTATACTACTGTACAAACAGACCTGAGGGGTATACTACTGTACAAACAGACCTGAGGGGTGTACTACTGTACAAACAGACCTGAGGGTGTACTACTGTACAAACAGACCTGAGGGTGTACTACTGTACAAACAGACCTGAGGGTATACTACTGTACAAACAGACCTGAGGGGTATACTACTGTACAAACAGACCTGAGGGGTATACTACTGTACAAACAGACCTGAGGGGTGTACTACTGTACAAACAGACCTGAGGGTGTACTACTGTACAAACAGACCTGAGGGTATACTACTGTACAAACAGACCTGAGGGTATACTACTGTACAAACAGACCTGAGGGTATACTACAAACAGACCTGAGGGTATACTACAAACAGACCTGAGGGTAACCTACAAACAGACCTGAGGGTACACTACAAACAGACCTGAGGGTAACCTACAAACACACCTGAGGGTATACTACAAACAGACCTGAGGGTACACTACAAACAGACCTGAGGGTATACTACAAACAGACCTGAGGGTATACTACAAACAGACCTGAGGGTATACTACAAACAGACCTGAGGGTATACTACAAACAGACCTGAGGGTATACTACAAACAGACCTGAGGGGTACACTACAAACAGACCTGAGGGTATACTACAAACAGACCTGAGGGTATACTACTGTACAAACAGACCTGAGGGTATACTACTGTACAAACAGACCTGAGGGTAACCTACAAACAGACCTGAGGGTAACCTACAAACAGACCTGAGGGGTACACTACAAACAGACCTGAGGGTAACCTACAAACACACCTGAGGGTATACTACAAACAGACCTGAGGGTACACTACAAACAGACCAGAGGGTACACTACAAACAGACCTGAGGGTAACCTACAAACAGACCAGAGGGTACACTACAAACAGACCTGAGGGTATACTACTGTACAAACAGACCTGAGGGTAACCTACAAACAGACCTGAGGGTAACCTACAAACAGACCTGAGGGTATACTACTGTACAAACAGACCTGAGGGTAACCTACAAACAGTCCTGAGGGTAACCTACAAACAGACCTGAGGGTAACCTACAAACAGACCTGAGGGTATACTACAAACAGACCTGAGGGTATACAACAAACAGACCTGAGGGTATACTACAAACAGACCTGAGGGTAACCTACAAACAGACCTGAGGGTATACTACTGTACAAACAGACCTGAGGGCTATACTACTGTACAAACAGACCTGAGGGTATACTACTGTACAAACAGACCTGAGGGTAACCTACAAACAGACCTGAGGGTATACTACTGTACAAACAGACCTGAGGGCTATACTACTGTACAAACAGACCTGAGGGTAACCTACAAACAGACCTGAGGGGTATACTACTGTACAAACAGACCTGAGGGGTAACCTACAAACAGACCTGAGGGTATACTACTGTACAAACAGACCTGAGGGTGTACTACTGTACAAACAGACCTGAGGGTAACCTACAAACAGACCTGAGGGGTATACTACTGTACAAACAGACCTGAGGGCTATACTACTGTACAAACAGACCTGAGGGCTATACTACTGTACAAACAGACCTGAGGGCTATACTACTGTACAAACAGACCTGAGGGTACACTACTGTACAAACAGACCTGAGGGTATACTACTGTACAAACAGACCTGAGGGTATACTACTGTACAAACAGACCTGAGGGTATACTACAAACAGACCTGAGGGTAACCTACAAACAGACCTGAGGGTATACTACTGTACAAACAGACCTGAGGGTACACTACTGTACAAACAGACCTGAGGGTATACTACTGTACAAACAGACCTGAGGGGTAACCTACACACCTACCTGAGGGGTACACTACAAACAGACCTGGGGTATACTACAAACAGACCTGAGGGTGTACTACAAACAGACCTGAGGGTATACTACTGTACAAACAGACCTGAGGGTACACTACAAACAGACCTGAGGGTATACTACAAACAGACCTGAGGGTATACTACTGTACAAACAGACCTGAGGGGTACACTACAAACAGACCTGAGGGTATACTACAAACAGACCTGAGGGTATACTACAAACAGACCTGAGGGTATACTACAAACAGACCTGAGGGTATACTACAAACAGACCTGAGGGTACACTACAAACAGACCTGAGGGGTATACTACAAACAGACATGAGGGTATACTACTGTACAAACAGACCTGAGGGCTATACTACTGTACAAACAGACCTGAGGGTATACTACTGTACAAACAGACCTGAGGGTATACTACTGTACAAACAGACCTGAGGGGTGTACTACTGTACAAACAGACCTGAGGGGTGTACTACTGTACAAACAGACCTGAGGGGTATACTACAAACAGACCTGAGGGGTATACTACAAACAGACCTGAGGGGTATACTACAAACAGACCTGAGGGGTAACCTACAAACAGACCTGAGGGGTATACTACTGTACAAACAGACCTGAGGGCTATACTACTGTACAAACAGACCTGAGGGGTATACTACTGTACAAACAGACCTGAGGGGTAACCTACAAACAGACCTGAGGGGTATACTACTGTACAAACAGACCTGAGGGCTATACTACTGTACAAACAGACCTGAGGGGTAACCTACAAACAGACCTGAGGGGTATACTACTGTACAAACAGACCTGAGGGGTAACCTACAAACAGACCTGAGGGGTATACTACTGTACAAACAGACCTGAGGGGCAACCTACAAACAGACCTGAGGGGTATACTACTGTACAAACAGACCTGAGGGCTATACTACTGTACAAACAGACCTGAGGGCTATACTACTGTACAAACAGACCTGAGGGCTATACTACTGTACAAACAGACCTGAAGGGTACACTACTGTACAAACAGACCTGAGGGGTATACTACTGTACAAACAGACCTGAGGGGTATACTACTGTACAAACAGACCTGAGGGGTATACTACAAACAGACCTGAGGGGTAACCTACAAACAGACCTGAGGGGTATACTACTGTACAAACCGACCTGAGGGTACACTACTGTACAAACAGACCTGAGGGGTATACTACTGTACAAACAGACCTGAGGGTAACCTACACACCTACCTGAGGGTACACTACAAACAGACCTGAGGGTATACTACAAACAGACCTGAGGGTGTACTACAAACAGACCTGAGGGTATACTACTGTACAAACAGACCTGAGGGTACACTACAAACAGACCTGAGGGGTATACTACAAACAGACCTGAGGGTATACTACAAACAGACCTGAGGGGTATACTACAAACAGACCTGAGGGGTATACTACAAACAGACCTGAGGGTACACTACAAACAGACCTGAGGGGTATACTACAAACAGACCTGAGGGTATACTACTGTACAAACAGACCTGAGGGCTATACTACTGTACAAACAGACCTGAGGGTATACTACTGTACAAACAGACCTGAGGGTGTACTACTGTACAAACAGACCTGAGGGTGTACTACTGTACAAACAGACCTGAGGGTGTACTACTGTACAAACAGACCTGAGGGTATACTACTGTACAAACAGACCTGAGGGTATACTACTGTACAAACAGACCTGAGGGTGTACTACTGTACAAACAGACCTGAGGGGTGTACTACTGTACAAACATACCTAAGGGGTATACTACAAACAGACCTGAGGGGTATACTACTGTACAAACAGACCTGAGGGTATACTACTGTACTAACAGACCTGAGGGTATACTACAAACAGACCTGAGGGTAACCTACAAACAGACCTGAGGGGTATACTACTGTACAAACAGACCTGAGGGGTACACTACTGTACAAACAGACCTGAGGGTATACTACTGTACAAACAGACCTGAGGGTAACCTACAAACAGACCTGAGGGGTACACTACAAACAGACCTGAGGGGTATACTACAAACAGACCTGAGGGTGTACTACAAACAGACCTGAGGGGTATACTACTGTACAAACAGACCTGAGGGTACACTACAAACAGACCTGAGGGTACACTACAAACAGACCTGAGGGTATACTACAAACAGACCTGAGGGTGTACTACAAACAGACCTGAGGGGTATACTACTGTACAAACAGACCTGAGGGTACACTACAAACAGACCTGAGGGGTATACTACAAACAGACCTGAGGGGTATACTACAAACAGACCTGAGGGGTATACTACAAACAGACCTGAGGGTATACTACAAACAGACCTAAGGGTACACTACAAACAGACCTGAGGGTATACTACAAACAGACCTGAGGGTATACTACTGTACAAACAGACCTGAGGGCTATACTACTGTACAAACAGACCTGAGGGTATACTACTGTACAAACAGACCTGATGGGTATACTACTGTACAAACAGACCTAAGGGGTATACTACAAACAGACCTGAGGGGTACACTACAAACAGACCTGAGGGGTATACTACAAACAGACCTGAGGGGTATACTACAAACAGACCTGAGGGGTATACTACAAACAGACCTGAGGGTATACTACAAACAGACCTAAGGGTACACTACAAACAGACCTGGGGGTATACTACAAACAGACCTGAGGGGTATACTACTGTACAAACAGACCTGAGGGTATACTACTGTACAAACAGACCTGAGGGTATACTACAAACAGACCTGAGGGTAACCTACAAACAGACCTGAGGGTATACTACTGTACAAACAGACCTGAGGGGTACACTACTGTACAAACAGACCTGAGGGGTATACTACTGTACAAACAGACCTGAGGGTAACCTACACACCTACCTGAGGGTACACTACAAACAGACCTGAGGGTATACTACAAACAGACCTGAGGGTGTACTACAAACAGACCTGAGGGGTATACTACTGTACAAACAGACCTGAGGGTATACTACTGTACAAACAGACCTGAGGGCTATACTACTGTACAAACAGACCTGAGGGTATACTACTGTACAAACAGACCTGAGGGTGTACTACTGTACAAACAGACCTGAGGGTGTACTACTGTACAAACAGACCTGAGGGGGTATACTACTGTACAAACAGACCTGAGGGTATACTACTGTACAAACAGACCTGAGGGTGTACTACTGTACAAACAGACCTGAGGGTGTACTACTGTACAAACATACCTAAAGGGTATACTACAAACAGACCTGAGGGGTATACTACTGTACAAACAGACCTGAGGGTATACTACTGTACTAACAGACCTGAGGGTATACTACAAACAGACCTGAGGGTAACCTACAAACAGACCTGAGGGTATACTACTGTACAAACAGACCTGAGGGTACACTACTGTACAAACAGACCTGAGGGTATACTACTGTACAAACAGACCTGAGGGTAACCTACAAACAGACCTGAGGGGTACACTACAAACAGACCTGAGGGTATACTACAAACAGACCTGAGGGGTGTACTACAAACAGACCTGAGGGGTATACTACTGTACAAACAGACCTGAGGGTACACTACAAACAGACCTGAGGGGTACACTACAAACAGACCTGGGGTATACTACAAACAGACCTGAGGGTGTACTACAAACAGACCTGAGGGGTATACTACTGTACAAACAGACCTGAGGGGTACACTACAAACAGACCTGAGGGTATACTACAAACAGACCTGAGGGGTATACTACAAACAGACCTGAGGGGTATACTACAAACAGACCTGAGGGTATACTACAAACAGACCTAAGGGTACACTACAAACAGACCTGAGGGGTATACTACAAACAGACCTGAGGGTATACTACTGTACAAACAGACCTGAGGGCTATACTACTGTACAAACAGACCTGAGGGGTATACTACTGTACAAACAGACCTGATGGGTATACTACTGTACAAACAGACCTAAGGGGTATACTACAAACAGACCTGAGGGGTACACTACAAACAGACCTGAGGGGTATACTACAAACAGACCTGAGGGTATACTACAAACAGACCTGAGGGTATACTACAAACAGACCTGAGGGGTATACTACAAACAGACCTAAGGGGTACACTACAAACAGACCTGAGGGTATACTACAAACAGACCTGAGGGTATACTACTGTACAAACAGACCTGAGGGTATACTACTGTACAAACAGACCTGAGGGTATACTACTGTACAAACAGACCTGATGGGTATACTACTGTACAAACAGACCTAAGGGGTATACTACAAACAGACCTGAGGGGTATACTACTGTACAAACAGACCTGAGGGTATACTACAAACAGACCAGAGGGGAATACTACAAACAGACCTGAGGGGTATACTACAAACAGACCTGAGGGGTGTACTACAAACAGACCTGAGGGGTATACTACTGTACAAACAGACCTGAGGGTACACTACAAACAGACCTGAGGGGTATACTTCAAACAGACCTGAGGGTGTACTACAAACAGACCTGAGGGTATACTACTGTACAAACAGACCTGAGGGTACACTACAAACAGACCTGAGGGTATACTACAAACAGACCTGAGGGTATACTACAAACAGACCTGAGGGTATACTACAAACAGACCTGAGGGTATACTACAAACAGACCTAAGGGGTACACTACAAACAGACCTGAGGGGTATACTACAAACAGACCTGAGGGTATACTACTGTACAAACAGACCTGAGGGCTATACTACTGTACAAACAGACCTGAGGGTATACTACTGTACAAACAGACCTGATGGGTATACTACTGTACAAACAGACCTAAGGGGTATACTACAAACAGACCTGAGGGTATACTACTGTACAAACAGACCTGAGGGTATACTACAAACAGACCAGAGGGAATACTACAAACAGACCTGAGGGTATACTACAAACAGACCTGAGGGTATACTACTGTACAAACAGACCTGAGGGGTATACTACTGTACAAACAGACCTGAGGGTGTACTACTGTACAAACAGACCTGATGGGTATACTACTGTACAAACAGACCTAAGGGTATACTACAAACAGACCTGAGGGGTATACTACTGTACAAACAGACCTGAGGGTATACTACATATAGACCTGAGGGCTATACTACTGTACAAACAGACCTGAGGGTATACTACTGTACTAACAGACCTGAGGGGTATACTACAAACAGACCTGAGGGTAACCTACAAACAGACCTGAGGGTATACTACTGTACAAACAGACCTGAGGGGTACACTACTGTACAAACAGAACTGAGGGGTATACTACAAACAGACCTAAGGGTACACTACAAACAGACCTGAGGGTATACTACAAACAGACCTGAGGGTATACTACAAACAGACCTGAGGGTATACTACAAACAGACCTGAGGGGTACACTACAAACAGACCTGAGGGGTATACTACAAACAGACCTGAGGGTACACTACAAACAGACCTGAGGGGTATACTACAAACAGACCTGAGGGTATACTACTGTACAAACAGACCTGAGGGCTATACTACTGTACAAACAGACCTGAGGGTATACTACTGTACAAACAGACCTGAGGGTATACTACTGTACAAACAGACCTGAGGGTGTACTACTGTACAAACAGACCTGAGGGTGTACTACTGTACAAACAGACCTGAGGGTGTACTACTGTACAAACAGACCTGAGGGGTATACTACTGTACAAACAGACCTGAGGGTATACTACTGTACAAACAGACCTGAGGGTATACTACTGTACAAACAGACCTGAGGGGTGTACTACTGTACAAACAGACCTGAGGGGTGTACTACTGTACAAACAGACCTGAGGGGTATACTACTGTACAAACAGACCTGAGGGGTATACTACTGTACAAACAGACCTGAGGGGTATACTACAAACAGACCTGAGGGGTATACTACAAACAGACCTGAGGGGTAACCTACAAACAGACCTGAGGGGTACACTACAAACAGACCTGAGGGGTAACCTACAAACACACCTGAGGGGTATACTACAAACAGACCTGAGGGGTACACTACAAACAGACCTGAGGGGTATACTACAAACAGACCTGAGGGGTATACTACAAACAGACCTGAGGGGTATACTACAAACAGACCTGAGGGGTATACTACAAACAGACCTGAGGGGTATACTACAAACAGACCTGAGGGGTACACTACAAACAGACCTGAGGGGTATACTACAAACAGACCTGAGGGGTATACTACTGTACAAACAGACCTGAGGGGTATACTACTGTACAAACAGACCTGAGGGGTAACCTACAAACAGACCTGAGGGGTAACCTACAAACAGACCTGAGGGGTACACTACAAACAGACCTGAGGGGTAACCTACAAACACACCTGAGGGGTATACTACAAACAGACCTGAGGGGTACACTACAAACAGACCAGAGGGGTACACTACAAACAGACCTGAGGGGTAACCTACAAACAGACCAGAGGGGTACACTACAAACAGACCTGAGGGGTATACTACTGTACAAACAGACCTGAGGGGTAACCTACAAACAGACCTGAGGGGTAACCTACAAACAGACCTGAGGGGTATACTACTGTACAAACAGACCTGAGGGGTAACCTACAAACAGTCCTGAGGGGTAACCTACAAACAGACCTGAGGGGTAACCTACAAACAGACCTGAGGGGTATACTACAAACAGACCTGAGGGGTATACAACAAACAGACCTGAGGGGTATACTACAAACAGACCTGAGGGGTAACCTACAAACAGACCTGAGGGGTATACTACTGTACAAACAGACCTGAGGGCTATACTACTGTACAAACAGACCTGAGGGGTATACTACTGTACAAACAGACCTGAGGGGTAACCTACAAACAGACCTGAGGGGTATACTACTGTACAAACAGACCTGAGGGCTATACTACTGTACAAACAGACCTGAGGGGTAACCTACAAACAGACCTGAGGGGTATACTACTGTACAAACAGAACTGAGGGGTAACCTACAAACAGACCTGAGGGGTATACTACTGTACAAACAGACCTGAGGGGTGTACTACTGTACAAACAGACCTGAGGGGTAACCTACAAACAGACCTGAGGGGTATACTACTGTACAAACAGACCTGAGGGCTATACTACTGTACAAACAGACCTGAGGGCTATACTACTGTACAAACAGACCTGAGGGCTATACTACTGTACAAACAGACCTGAGGGGTACACTACTGTACAAACAGACCTGAGGGGTATACTACTGTACAAACAGACCTGAGGGGTATACTACTGTACAAACAGACCTGAGGGGTATACTACAAACAGACCTGAGGGGTAACCTACAAACAGACCTGAGGGGTATACTACTGTACAAACAGACCTGAGGGGTACACTACTGTACAAACAGACCTGAGGGGTATACTACTGTACAAACAGACCTGAGGGGTAACCTACACACCTACCTGAGGGGTACACTACAAACAGACCTGAGGGGTATACTACAAACAGACCTGAGGGGTGTACTACAAACAGACCTGAGGGGTATACTACTGTACAAACAGACCTGAGGGGTACACTACAAACAGACCTGAGGGGTATACTACAAACAGACCTGAGGGGTATACTACTGTACAAACAGACCTGAGGGGTACACTACAAACAGACCTGAGGGGTATACTACAAACAGACCTGAGGGGTATACTACAAACAGACCTGAGGGGTATACTACAAACAGACCTGAGGGGTATACTACAAACAGACCTGAGGGGTACACTACAAACAGACCTGAGGGGTATACTACAAACAGACATGAGGGGTATACTACTGTACAAACAGACCTGAGGGCTATACTACTGTACAAACAGACCTGAGGGGTATACTACTGTACAAACAGACCTGAGGGGTATACTACTGTACAAACAGACCTGAGGGGTGTACTACTGTACAAACAGACCTGAGGGGTGTACTACTGTACAAACAGACCTGAGGGGTATACTACAAACAGACCTGAGGGGTATACTACAAACAGACCTGAGGGGTATACTACAAACAGACCTGAGGGGTAACCTACAAACAGACCTGAGGGGTATACTACTGTACAAACAGACCTGAGGGCTATACTACTGTACAAACAGACCTGAGGGGTATACTACTGTACAAACAGACCTGAGGGGTAACCTACAAACAGACCTGAGGGGTATACTACTGTACAAACAGACCTGAGGGCTATACTACTGTACAAACAGACCTGAGGGGTAACCTACAAACAGACCTGAGGGGTATACTACTGTACAAACAGACCTGAGGGGTAACCTACAAACAGACCTGAGGGGTATACTACTGTACAAACAGACCTGAGGGGCAACCTACAAACAGACCTGAGGGGTATACTACTGTACAAACAGACCTGAGGGCTATACTACTGTACAAACAGACCTGAGGGCTATACTACTGTACAAACAGACCTGAGGGCTATACTACTGTACAAACAGACCTGAAGGGTACACTACTGTACAAACAGACCTGAGGGGTATACTACTGTACAAACAGACCTGAGGGGTATACTACTGTACAAACAGACCTGAGGGGTATACTACAAACAGACCTGAGGGGTAACCTACAAACAGACCTGAGGGGTATACTACTGTACAAACCGACCTGAGGGGTACACTACTGTACAAACAGACCTGAGGGGTATACTACTGTACAAACAGACCTGAGGGGTAACCTACACACCTACCTGAGGGGTACACTACAAACAGACCTGAGGGGTATACTACAAACAGACCTGAGGGGTGTACTACAAACAGACCTGAGGGGTATACTACTGTACAAACAGACCTGAGGGGTACACTACAAACAGACCTGAGGGGTATACTACAAACAGACCTGAGGGGTATACTACAAACAGACCTGAGGGGTATACTACAAACAGACCTGAGGGGTATACTACAAACAGACCTGAGGGGTACACTACAAACAGACCTGAGGGGTATACTACAAACAGACCTGAGGGGTATACTACTGTACAAACAGACCTGAGGGCTATACTACTGTACAAACAGACCTGAGGGGTATACTACTGTACAAACAGACCTGAGGGGTGTACTACTGTACAAACAGACCTGAGGGGTGTACTACTGTACAAACAGACCTGAGGGGTGTACTACTGTACAAACAGACCTGAGGGGTATACTACTGTACAAACAGACCTGAGGGGTATACTACTGTACAAACAGACCTGAGGGGTGTACTACTGTACAAACAGACCTGAGGGGTGTACTACTGTACAAACATACCTAAGGGGTATACTACAAACAGACCTGAGGGGTATACTACTGTACAAACAGACCTGAGGGGTATACTACTGTACTAACAGACCTGAGGGGTATACTACAAACAGACCTGAGGGGTAACCTACAAACAGACCTGAGGGGTATACTACTGTACAAACAGACCTGAGGGGTACACTACTGTACAAACAGACCTGAGGGGTATACTACTGTACAAACAGACCTGAGGGGTATACTACAAACAGACCTGAGGGGTATACTACTGTACAAACAGACCTGAGGGGTACACTACAAACAGACCTGAGGGGTACACTACAAACAGACCTGAGGGGTATACTACAAACAGACCTGAGGGGTGTACTACAAACAGACCTGAGGGGTATACTACTGTACAAACAGACCTGAGGGGTACACTACAAACAGACCTGAGGGGTATACTACAAACAGACCTGAGGGGTATACTACAAACAGACCTGAGGGGTATACTACAAACAGACCTGAGGGGTATACTACAAACAGACCTAAGGGGTACACTACAAACAGACCTGAGGGGTATACTACAAACAGACCTGAGGGGTATACTACTGTACAAACAGACCTGAGGGCTATACTACTGTACAAACAGACCTGAGGGGTATACTACTGTACAAACAGACCTGATGGGTATACTACTGTACAAACAGACCTAAGGGGTATACTACAAACAGACCTGAGGGGTACACTACAAACAGACCTGAGGGGTATACTACAAACAGACCTGAGGGGTATACTACAAACAGACCTGAGGGTATACTACAAACAGACCTGAGGGGTATACTACAAACAGACCTAAGGGGTACACTACAAACAGACCTGAGGGGTATACTACAAACAGACCTGAGGGGTATACTACTGTACAAACAGACCTGAGGGGTATACTACTGTACAAACAGACCTGAGGGGTATACTACAAACAGACCTGAGGGGTAACCTACAAACAGACCTGAGGGGTATACTACTGTACAAACAGACCTGAGGGGTACACTACTGTACAAACAGACCTGAGGGGTATACTACTGTACAAACAGACCTGAGGGGTAACCTACACACCTACCTGAGGGGTACACTACAAACAGACCTGAGGGGTATACTACAAACAGACCTGAGGGGTGTACTACAAACAGACCTGAGGGGTATACTACTGTACAAACAGACCTGAGGGGTATACTACTGTACAAACAGACCTGAGGGCTATACTACTGTACAAACAGACCTGAGGGGTATACTACTGTACAAACAGACCTGAGGGGTGTACTACTGTACAAACAGACCTGAGGGGTGTACTACTGTACAAACAGACCTGAGGGGTATACTACTGTACAAACAGACCTGAGGGGTATACTACTGTACAAACAGACCTGAGGGGTGTACTACTGTACAAACAGACCTGAGGGGTGTACTACTGTACAAACATACCTAAGGGGTATACTACAAACAGACCTGAGGGGTATACTACTGTACAAACAGACCTGAGGGGTATACTACTGTACTAACAGACCTGAGGGGTATACTACAAACAGACCTGAGGGGTAACCTACAAACAGACCTGAGGGGTATACTACTGTACAAACAGACCTGAGGGGTACACTACTGTACAAACAGACCTGAGGGGTATACTACTGTACAAACAGACCTGAGGGGTAACCTACAAACAGACCTGAGGGGTACACTACAAACAGACCTGAGGGGTATACTACAAACAGACCTGAGGGGTGTACTACAAACAGACCTGAGGGGTATACTACTGTACAAACAGACCTGAGGGGTACACTACAAACAGACCTGAGGGGTACACTACAAACAGACCTGAGGGGTATACTACAAACAGACCTGAGGGGTGTACTACAAACAGACCTGAGGGGTATACTACTGTACAAACAGACCTGAGGGGTACACTACAAACAGACCTGAGGGGTATACTACAAACAGACCTGAGGGGTATACTACAAACAGACCTGAGGGGTATACTACAAACAGACCTGAGGGGTATACTACAAACAGACCTAAGGGTACACTACAAACAGACCTGAGGGGTATACTACAAACAGACCTGAGGGGTATACTACTGTACAAACAGACCTGAGGGCTATACTACTGTACAAACAGACCTGAGGGGTATACTACTGTACAAACAGACCTGATGGGTATACTACTGTACAAACAGACCTAAGGGGTATACTACAAACAGACCTGAGGGGTACACTACAAACAGACCTGAGGGGTATACTACAAACAGACCTGAGGGGTATACTACAAACAGACCTGAGGGGTATACTACAAACAGACCTGAGGGGTATACTACAAACAGACCTAAGGGGTACACTACAAACAGACCTGAGGGGTATACTACAAACAGACCTGAGGGGTATACTACTGTACAAACAGACCTGAGGGGTATACTACTGTACAAACAGACCTGAGGGGTATACTACTGTACAAACAGACCTGATGGGTATACTACTGTACAAACAGACCTAAGGGGTATACTACAAACAGACCTGAGGGGTATACTACTGTACAAACAGACCTGAGGGGTATACTACAAACAGACCAGAGGGGAATACTACAAACAGACCTGAGGGGTATACTACAAACAGACCTGAGGGGTGTACTACAAACAGACCTGAGGGGTATACTACTGTACAAACAGACCTGAGGGGTACACTACAAACAGACCTGAGGGGTATACTTCAAACAGACCTGAGGGGTGTACTACAAACAGACCTGAGGGGTATACTACTGTACAAACAGACCTGAGGGGTACACTACAAACAGACCTGAGGGGTATACTACAAACAGACCTGAGGGGTATACTACAAACAGACCTGAGGGGTATACTACAAACAGACCTGAGGGGTATACTACAAACAGACCTAAGGGGTACACTACAAACAGACCTGAGGGGTATACTACAAACAGACCTGAGGGGTATACTACTGTACAAACAGACCTGAGGGCTATACTACTGTACAAACAGACCTGAGGGGTATACTACTGTACAAACAGACCTGATGGGTATACTACTGTACAAACAGACCTAAGGGGTATACTACAAACAGACCTGAGGGGTATACTACTGTACAAACAGACCTGAGGGGTATACTACAAACAGACCAGAGGGGAATACTACAAACAGACCTGAGGGGTATACTACAAACAGACCTGAGGGGTATACTACTGTACAAACAGACCTGAGGGGTATACTACTGTACAAACAGACCTGAGGGGTGTACTACTGTACAAACAGACCTGATGGGTATACTACTGTACAAACAGACCTAAGGGGTATACTACAAACAGACCTGAGGGGTATACTACTGTACAAACAGACCTGAGGGGTATACTACATATAGACCTGAGGGCTATACTACTGTACAAACAGACCTGAGGGGTATACTACTGTACTAACAGACCTGAGGGGTATACTACAAACAGACCTGAGGGGTAACCTACAAACAGACCTGAGGGGTATACTACTGTACAAACAGACCTGAGGGGTACACTACTGTACAAACAGAACTGAGGGGTATACTACTGTACAAACAGACCTGAGGGGTAACCTACAAACAGACCTGAGGGGTACACTACAAACAGACCTGAGGGGTATACTACAAACAGACCTGAGGGGTGTACTACAAACAGACCTGAGGGGTATACTACTGTACAAACAGACCTGAGGGGTACACTACAAACAGACCTGAGGGGTATACTACAAACAGACCTGAGGGGTATACTACAAACAGACCTGAGGGGTATACTACAAACAGACCTGAGGGGTATACTACAAACAGACCTGAGGGGTACACTACAAACAGACCTGAGGGGTATACTACAAACAGACCTGAGGGGTATACTACTGTACAAACAGACCTGAGGGCTATACTACTGTACAAACAGACCTGAGGGGTATACTACTGTACAAACAGACCTGAGGGGTATACTACTGTACAAACAGACCTGAGGGGTATACTACTGTACAAACAGACCTGAGGGGTGTACTACTGTACAAACAGACCTGAGGGGTATACTACTGTACAAACAGACCTGAGGGGTATACTACAAACAGACCTGAGGGGTATACTACTGTACAAACAGACCTGAGGGGTATACTACATATAGACCTGAGGGCTATACTACTGTACAAACAGACCTGAGGGGTATACTACTGTACAAACAGACCTGAGGGGTGTACTACTGTACAAACAGACCTGAGGGGTGTACTACTGTACAAACATACCTAAGGGGTATACTACAAACAGACCTGAGGGGTATACTACTGTACAAACAGACCTGAGGGGTATACTACTGTACTAACAGACCTGAGGGGTATACTACAAACAGACCTGAGGGGTAACCTACAAACAGACCTGAGGGGTATACTACTGTACAAACAGACCTGAGGGGTACACTACTGTACAAACAGACCTGAGGGGTATACTACTGTACAAACAGACCTGAGGGGTAACCTACAAACAGACCTGAGTGGTACACTACAAACAGACCTGAGGGGTATACTACAAACAGACCTGAGGGGTGTACTACAAACAGACCTGAGGGGTATACTACTGTACAAACAGACCTGAGGGGTACACTACAAACAGACCTGAGGGGTACACTACAAACAGACCTGAGGGGTATACTACAAACAGACCTGAGGGGTGTACTACAAACAGACCTGAGGGGTATACTACTGTACAAACAGACCTGAGGGGTACACTACAAACAGACCTGAGGGGTATACTACAAACAGACCTGAGGGGTATACTACAAACAGACCTGAGGGGTATACTACAAACAGACCTGAGGGGTATACTACAAACAGACCTAAGGGGTACACTACAAACAGACCTGAGGGGTATACTACAAACAGACCTGAGGGGTATACTACTGTACAAACAGACCTGAGGGCTATACTACTGTACAAACAGACCTGAGGGGTATACTACTGTACAAACAGACCTGATGGGTATACTACTGTACAAACAGACCTAAGGGGTATACTACAAACAGACCTGAGGGGTACACTACAAACAGACCTGAGGGGTATACTACAAACAGACCTGAGGGGTATACTACAAACAGACCTGAGGGGTATACTACAAACAGACCTGAGGGGTATACTACAAACAGACCTAAGGGGTACACTACAAACAGACCTGAGGGGTATACTACAAACAGACCTGAGGGGTATACTACTGTACAAACAGACCTGAGGGGTATACTACTGTACAAACAGACCTGAGGGGTATACTACAAACAGACCTGAGGGGTAACCTACAAACAGACCTGAGGGGTATACTACTGTACAAACAGACCTGAGGGGTACACTACTGTACAAACAGACCTGAGGGGTATACTACTGTACAAACAGACCTGAGGGGTAACCTACACACCTACCTGAGGGGTACACTACAAACAGACCTGAGGGGTATACTACAAACAGACCTGAGGGGTGTACTACAAACAGACCTGAGGGGTATACTACTGTACAAACAGACCTGAGGGGTATACTACTGTACAAACAGACCTGAGGGCTATACTACTGTACAAACAGACCTGAGGGGTATACTACTGTACAAACAGACCTGAGGGGTGTACTACTGTACAAACAGACCTGAGGGGTGTACTACTGTACAAACAGACCTGAGGGGTATACTACTGTACAAACAGACCTGAGGGGTATACTACTGTACAAACAGACCTGAGGGGTGTACTACTGTACAAACAGACCTGAGGGGTGTACTACTGTACAAACATACCTAAGGGGTATACTACAAACAGACCTGAGGGGTATACTACTGTACAAACAGACCTGAGGGGTATACTACTGTACTAACAGACCTGAGGGGTATACTACAAACAGACCTGAGGGGTAACCTACAAACAGACCTGAGGGGTATACTACTGTACAAACAGACCTGAGGGGTACACTACTGTACAAACAGACCTGAGGGTATACTACTGTACAAACAGACCTGAGGGTAACCTACAAACAGACCTGAGGGGTACACTACAAACAGACCTGAGGGTATACTACAAACAGACCTGAGGGTGTACTACAAACAGACCTGAGGGGTATACTACTGTACAAACAGACCTGAGGGGTACACTACAAACAGACCTGAGGGGTACACTACAAACAGACCTGAGGGGTATACTACAAACAGACCTGAGGGTGTACTACAAACAGACCTGAGGGGTATACTACTGTACAAACAGACCTGAGGGGTACACTACAAACAGACCTGAGGGGTATACTACAAACAGACCTGAGGGGTATACTACAAACAGACCTGAGGGGTATACTACAAACAGACCTGAGGGGTATACTACAAACAGACCTAAGGGGTACACTACAAACAGACCTGAGGGGTATACTACAAACAGACCTGAGGGGTATACTACTGTACAAACAGACCTGAGGGCTATACTACTGTACAAACAGACCTGAGGGGTATACTACTGTACAAACAGACCTGATGGGTATACTACTGTACAAACAGACCTAAGGGGTATACTACAAACAGACCTGAGGGGTACACTACAAACAGACCTGAGGGGTATACTACAAACAGACCTGAGGGGTATACTACAAACAGACCTGAGGGTATACTACAAACAGACCTGAGGGTATACTACAAACAGACCTAAGGGGTACACTACAAACAGACCTGAGGGGTATACTACAAACAGACCTGAGGGGTATACTACTGTACAAACAGACCTGAGGGTATACTACTGTACAAACAGACCTGAGGGGTATACTACTGTACAAACAGACCTGATGGGTATACTACTGTACAAACAGACCTAAGGGGTATACTACAAACAGACCTGAGGGGTATACTACTGTACAAACAGACCTGAGGGGTATACTACAAACAGACCAGAGGGGAATACTACAAACAGACCTGAGGGGTATACTACAAACAGACCTGAGGGGTGTACTACAAACAGACCTGAGGGGTATACTACTGTACAAACAGACCTGAGGGGTACACTACAAACAGACCTGAGGGGTATACTTCAAACAGACCTGAGGGTGTACTACAAACAGACCTGAGGGGTATACTACTGTACAAACAGACCTGAGGGTACACTACAAACAGACCTGAGGGTATACTACAAACAGACCTGAGGGGTATACTACAAACAGACCTGAGGGTATACTACAAACAGACCTGAGGGGTATACTACAAACAGACCTAAGGGGTACACTACAAACAGACCTGAGGGGTATACTACAAACAGACCTGAGGGGTATACTACTGTACAAACAGACCTGAGGGCTATACTACTGTACAAACAGACCTGAGGGGTATACTACTGTACAAACAGACCTGATGGGTATACTACTGTACAAACAGACCTAAGGGGTATACTACAAACAGACCTGAGGGGTATACTACTGTACAAACAGACCTGAGGGGTATACTACAAACAGACCAGAGGGGAATACTACAAACAGACCTGAGGGGTATACTACAAACAGACCTGAGGGGTATACTACTGTACAAACAGACCTGAGGGGTATACTACTGTACAAACAGACCTGAGGGGTGTACTACTGTACAAACAGACCTGATGGGTATACTACTGTACAAACAGACCTAAGGGGTATACTACAAACAGACCTGAGGGGTATACTACTGTACAAACAGACCTGAGGGGTATACTACATATAGACCTGAGGGCTATACTACTGTACAAACAGACCTGAGGGGTATACTACTGTACTAACAGACCTGAGGGGTATACTACAAACAGACCTGAGGGGTAACCTACAAACAGACCTGAGGGGTATACTACTGTACAAACAGACCTGAGGGGTACACTACTGTACAAACAGACCTGAGGGGTATACTACTGTACAAACAGACCTGAGGGGTAACCTACAAACAGACCTGAGGGGTACACTACAAACAGACCTGAGGGGTATACTACAAACAGACCTGAGGGGTGTACTACAAACAGACCTGAGGGGTATACTACTGTACAAACAGACCTGAGGGGTACACTACAAACAGACCTGAGGGTATACTACAAACAGACCTGAGGGGTATACTACAAACAGACCTGAGGGGTATACTACAAACAGACCTGAGGGGTATACTACAAACAGACCTGAGGGGTACACTACAAACAGACCTGAGGGGTATACTACAAACAGACCTGAGGGGTATACTACTGTACAAACAGACCTGAGGGCTATACTACTGTACAAACAGACCTGAGGGGTATACTACTGTACAAACAGACCTGAGGGGTATACTACTGTACAAACAGACCTGAGGGGTATACTACTGTACAAACAGACCTGAGGGGTGTACTACTGTACAAACAGACCTGAGGGGTATACTACTGTACAAACAGACCTGAGGGGTATACTACAAACAGACCTGAGGGGTATACTACTGTACAAACAGACCTGAGGGGTATACTACATATAGACCTGAGGGCTATACTACTGTACAAACAGACCTGAGGGGTATACTACTGTACAAACATACCTGAGGGGTATACTACTGTACAAACAGACCTGAGGGGTATACTACTGTACAAACAGACCTGAGGGGTATACTACATATAGACCTGAGGGCTATACTACTGTACAAACAGACCTGAGGGGTATACTACTGTACAAACAGACCTGAGGGGTATACTACAAACAGACCAGAGGGGAATACTACAAACAGACCTGAGGGGTATACTACAAACAGACCTGAGGGGTGTACTACTGTACAAACAGACCTGAGGGGTGTACTACTGTACAAACAGACCTGAGGGGTATACTACTGTACAAACAGACCTGAGGGGTATACTACTGTACAAACAGACCTGAGGGGTATACTACACTACAAACAGACCAGAGGGGTATACTACAAACAGACCTGAGGGGTAACCTAAACTTGAACATGGGTTGTTGGTTTAAACAATTAAATCAATCCATGCCAATTTCAACCATATATTCCCCCCAAAAGTTATTTCCGAACATTTAAGCAAGTTAGCTGGCTAACTCATTGATCCAGCTTTGAGACATACCCCCCCCCCCCCCCCCCCCTGGGCTTTTGACCCATCCATGCCCCCTTTTATAAACCTTATATGGCCAACCAGCTCGATGAGCTTGTGGCTGGTGAAGTAGGCAACCAGCTCTGAGATGTGGCTCAGCACCGAGCACACTCCAAATAGCGTGGTGGTCCCTTTCAGGTCCTCCAGGTGCCAGTAGAGGAACGTGAACACAAAGCCGTAGCCGAATCCCATAAACCAGGCCACGAAGAGCACTGAGCCGTACTGCACGCTACACAGCAGCCGAATGAGGTCCTGATAACGAAACGGTTGGCTGACGACACTTTGGGGTTCTAACGATTCCACCGCATGCCCTTCGGGAGATGAAACGTCACTGGACATTTGAGGAGATTCTGCCTCCTGTCTCTTATCCTCCTCCAGCTGAGCCTCCATTGGCCGGTGGTCACTAGTACTACTCTCAAAGTAAAACTGTGTGGACAATATCAAAGCTACGGCCATCAGGACTCCAAAGACAATAAAGGCTATCTGATAGTTCTTGTAGTCGGGCACGATGCAGCCAGTGCCCTGGATGAAGAGCTTGATGTGGGTGTGGTCGATCCAGATGCCTACGCAGAGCATGGCCAGGCCCCAGCCCAGGGAGCCCCACATCCTCTGCAGGCCGTAGCGGTCCTGGTGGGGGCCCAGGTACTGCAGGGTGCGCGTGTCCACTATGGTGACAGCCGGAGCGCTGAAGAACTCGCCGATGATGATGACTAGCAGGATCAGGAGGAAGATGGTCTCCACCTGGTCGTGGTTGGAGATCATGTGGTAGACTTTGGGAATGGTTGTGGTGGTTGGTTTGGTTGTGGTTAGATTTGAGGGAGGTTTTGAGCTGGCTGTTGTAGTGGGGGTGGTGGAAGGGGAAGATGTTGTTGTTGTGATGGTGGGGGAAGGCACAGGTCTAGTGACAGTGCTGGGTCCAGTGACATTACCACCATCGCTCCTCACATACCTGTGCAGGGGACCGCCACTAACTGAGTCTGATGCTAAACCGTGTTGATTCGAAGAGAGGGAAAACAAGTCTCCAATCACACCCCTGCGGTCCCTACTGTAATTGGCCGGCAGACCGAGGTGGGCAGGGCTAGTGGGGAGTGCGACTGTGGGTTTCCTCTCCACGCATGTTATGGAGGCAGGCTTGATGAAGCCGATTCCGCAGTTGAACACCAGCCAGCAGAAAACGGAGAACACAAGCACCACCTTGCCCTTCTTGAAGCGGTCCGCCACCACCCCCCAAAAGGGGGCACTACAAAATTCGATGAAGTACCGGATCCCGACCAGCAAGCCGCTCTGACTGGGAGTCATCCCCAGCTGTTTGTAGTACACAGGCAGCAGTGGGTGTAGGGACCCATAGGCTGCATAGAAGAAGAAGTAGAAGACCTTGGAGATGAGGAGGTGGTTGTCGATCCGCACGCAGTTCCTCTCCAGGCAGTCATTACTGGGGTTGGAGGAGGGTGAGTCAGGTTTGTCTGTGGGGGGAGACTCTGGACCTTGGGAGGCAGAGGTGGGGCCCGCGCCCACCGGTATCTGCTCCAGGGTGTTGGACAAGGTGTTGAAGGGTTCTGCCAGGACATACTTCCTCTTCTGATACCCCTCGTCATCCGTCAAGATGGCCACCTGGTCGTCACTCGCCATCTCTCTCTCTCTGTGTGTGTGTGTGTGTGTGTGAGTGAGTGAGTGCAAGTGAGCAAGAGGGGAGAGAGCGAGAGATGGAGAGAGAGCGTGAGAGAGAGAGCGTGAGAGAGGGGGAGAGAAAGATAGGGGGAGAGAGACAAAGAGAGAGAGAGAGAGGAGATAGAGAAAGAACACAAACAACATTGTAAATACAACCTATATTTATCTTATCTTGATTGTCCCTTTCATACTTCAACTATTTGCACATCGTTACTGTACATAGCCACTAATATAACACATTTCTATATTATTTTAAAACTTTTGTGAGTAATGTTTACCCATCATTTTTTGTATTGTTTATCATGTATTTCACTTGCTTTGGTAATGTCAACATATGTTTCCCATGCCAATAAAGCCCATTAAATTTAAAGTGAATTCAGACGGACGGACGGACGGACGGGCAGACAGACAGACAGACAGACAGACAGACAGAGACTTGTGACTTTTTGGAACATGTGGTTTATGGGCTGACAAAAAGCACACCTTCAATTTCTGAACCAGACACTTTTGGTAAACCGTTGGGAAATGGGGCTAGCATGTAAGGACTGACAGCCCATAAGATTGGCATGATCGTTTTACAAACAAATGTTGAAGTTGTCTATTTTTTTTAACATAAATAATATATGGGTCATGGCAAGGTCAGACAGGAGTAACAAAGCTCACCACTGATGAGTCATCACAAGGCTTTTATTATTTAGTAGAAAAATCTAAAACATCTATAACAATAACTTATAAGTGCAGTCAAAAATACAATAATTTGATTAGCAAGACAATTGAGTATGATATTTAAGCTCTTACATGTTGTTATATAAAAGACTCGGGGAAAACATATCCATTAGACTACTGCCTGTACAGCAGGATACATGACTCTACATTTCCCTGTAGCGTACCAATAATATAACTGTTAGCCTGTGACTAGCTGTGCATTGCGCGATACAAATATATTCGGGCATTAATGACAAGACAACATCACATAACCATTGATAATAATAAGGTGTTTTTTCACTGCAGCTGGCCATTATTTACTAGGCTATACACCTGTCGTTTGAGACGTTTCTTCTTGCAACAATACATTAAAAATGTAGATCTATATTCAATGTAGAAATGTTATTATTATTCTTTTTTTTAAACAGAAGGCGTATCTAAACGTGTTATTCTATTTAACACAAATTAAGCCAATAGTAGGAAGTTAAAATTAAAATTAAAAACAGCAAAGCTATTTTCTTACCCAAATTATTGTTTCAATGTCTCAATGTTGTCTGAGTCCGCTTTTCTACAATGTATCTTCTCGAGCCCATAATTTAGCTGTCCTATTGGCGACGACTTTCATAGGATGAATATGCGGACAGGCAGCTAATGTCACCGTCAAAAAAATCCGTTCTATAATTATACGCGTTCAAACGTATACGGGGCTATTCATGTTGAACACACATCTTTTTCGGAGAAGTCTAGACTGACGTAATTTCTCGCCCGCTCACGACTGCCGGACTATTTCAGAGTTCCAGACTGTTGTGGCGTGTGTGCAGCCTAAAATGAGACTGACTGCGCATTTACTCAATGATGATGAATGCACTGATAGTCCAAAGTGGCTTCTTGTCCTCGTCGATATTGCTTTCTGCATGTCCAGTTCTTTAATTTAAGCAGACATAAATAAAAAGCGCAGAGCAGATTAAAGCCACTCGCTTGTTAGAATAGCTGCATTTCAAATCAAATCGTATTTGACACATGCGCCGAATACAACAGGTAGACCTTACAGTGAAATGCTTACTTACAAGCCCTTAATCAACAATGCAGTTTAAAATATATATATTTTTATTCTAAAAAAAAATAAGAATAAGAAATAAAAGTAACAGATAAATAGCAGCGTTTGTTCCCCTTGACAGGCTGGTCTCATAGACTGGATGTAACATAGTAAACCGAAATCCGGGACACTCAAATGAGTATGATATGTTGCGTTTGGTATGGTTAGATAAAACAGAAGGTTGCTTCAGGCAAAAAACGAAAGGAGGATGGTTGGATTAGCTAATTAGCAACTACTTCATATGTTTGAGCTCCTTTGCATCTACTTAGCATGTTAGCTAACCCTTTCCCTAACTCCAAACTCCTAACCTTTACCCTAACCTAGCTAATGTAATCCACCTAGTTAGCGTTAGCCACAACCAATTGGAATTTGTAATATACACTATGTGGACACCCTTAAAATTAGTGGATTCGGCTATTTCAACTACACCTGTTGCTGACAGGTTACTGCGTTACTGAAGAGCTCAGTGACTTTCAACGGGTCACAGTCAAAGGATGCCACCTTTCCTACAAGTCAGTTTGTCAAGTTTCTGCCATAATAGAGCTGCCCCAGTCAACTAAGGGCTGTTATTGTTAAGTGGAAACGTCTGGGAGCAACAACGACTCAGCCACAAAGTGGTAGGCCACACAAGCTCACAGAACAGGACCTGAAGCATGGAAAAATAGTCTGTCCTCTGTTGCAACACTCACTACCAAGTGTCTAGTACCTACTCGCCGTGGGGATACGAGGGCGAGGGAGAACCCAGACCCAGGGTCAACTCAGCAGGGAACGGGCTGTGCTCACTCTCCGATCACCCTCCCCACCGTGAGGACATGGAGGCCCAGTGCGAGGCTCGCATTGTTTTAGTTCATGATTTATTACTTGTCATTATTAGAGCAATATTAGTAGATATAGTATTCTAAGGAGTTATTGATAATTCAGTGTTTTGAAATGTGTGCTTTTATTTTGAAGGTAGTCTAACTTGCTTTCCAGAAGTGATGTTAACCCACATTATTTCCTTTTTGGGATCTTTATTAGGTCAATTTTATATTCACAAATGCAAAAGGGCTAATTCAAAACCTAACTTTTTTCACTTTATAAATGAATTTAAACAACATGGTTGTTCAAAAATGAAAAACAAAAAGGCAATTAAAACTAGTATTATTAAGATGATTTGTTTGTTTAGGATTCCTGGCAATGTAAAACGTTTGTAATGATATTTGTTTGATAATAATACAAAATAAAATCCACAAACATGTATTATCCACCCGCACAGTAGGTGGCGGAATGTACATCCAATTATTTGCAAACACCATTATACAAGAGAAGAAGATGAAGAAGTTTGCAGTCCAAACACTTAAAAGACACACCCTATCCCCTCAGCCCTCAAATGAAGTGGACACTTCTGATGACGTTTCATTACGTCTGACGAGAATACACTTGCAGGGCAAAAGATGAAGAGATAGTTTTTTGGTAGACTGGTTATTGCAGCATAGCTAAATGCTAGCTAGCTAGCTATATAACTGTATAATATTGATTGCATTTCTAGTGTCACGGGCGGGCTCATAGCCTGTGGCAAAAATGAGGGGACACCAACAGGTATAGGCCAATCAAAAAGGTCCTTTATTATAAACAAAAAAGTATTAACTTTAAACAAAGAAAAAGGAATGAGGTGTGAAAGTATCATAATGTAGCGTGTATGTAAAGTGCAGGGATGTGTGAATCTGTTTGTGTCAATATGACGGAGTGAAAACTACGTAAAACTACAAAGGAACAAACAAAACAGGAGCAGAGAGAGAGAGAGACAAGAGTGGTTAGTGAAACAGTTTAAATACCCTGAGCCCAGGTGGCTCCAATCACTAACGACCCTCTTCTGCCTGCAGGAGGAACCGCCCCTGCAATGCAGAGGAGGGGCCGTGACACTAGCTAGATCCATCGTTTGGATCTTTGAACTTTTCTTGAATTAAACATCTCTCTAAAAAATGACCCTAGAGCTGTCCAGTCCCTCAGTGTGTATGAGGGACCCTCAGAGGGTGGAAGAGATCATCAAGGCCATGCAGAAGGCTGGCACCAGCACGATTCAGGTGATTTCAGACTTCGACATGACCCTCACACGGTTTGCCTACAATGGGAAGCAGTGCCCACCCAGTCACAATATCCTGAACAACAGCAGGCTCATCAGTGAGGAGTGCAAAGCACAGCTGAAGGACCTGCTCAACACATATTACCCCATAGAGATCGATTCCAAACGGACAGCGGAGGAGAAGCTGCCACTCATGGGGGAGTGGTGGACTAAAGCCCATACTCTTCTGGTGCAGCAGCGCATCAGGAAAGACCTGCTGCAGGATGTGGTGAAGGAGTCCGATGCTATGCTCAGGGAGCTCTACCAGCTGTTCTTTGACCACATGCAGGAGCACAGCATCCCTCTGCTCATCTTCTCTGCTGGGCTAGGAGACGTGCTGGGGGAGTGTTGAACCAATCAAAATATAGTTTGTATTTCAGGTTCTTCGGGGTGGCCGCCATTTGCCTTGATGACAGCTTTGCGCGCTCTTGATATTCTCTCAACCAGCTTCACCTGGAATGCTTTTCCAACGGTCTTGAAGGAGTTCCCACATATGCTGAGCACTTCTTGGCTGCTTTTCCTTTACTCTGCGGTCCAACTCATCCCAAACCATCTCAATTGGGTTGAGATCGGGTGATTGTGGAGGCCAGATCATCTGATGCAGCCTGGAGGTGTGTTGGGTCATTGTCCTGTTGAAAAATAAATGATTGTCCAGCAGAGTGTAAACCAGATGGGATGGCGTATCGCTGCAGAATGCTGTGGTAGCCATGCTGGTTAAGTGTGCCTTGAATTTTAAATAAATCACAGACAGTGTCACCAGCAAAACACCACCAAACCATCTCCATACTTCACGGTGGGAACCACACATGCAGAGATCATCCGTTCACCTACTCTGCATCTCACAAAGACACAGCAGTTGGAACCAAAAATCTCAACTTTTAACTCATCAGACCAAAGGACAGATTTCCACCGGTCTAATGTCTATTGCTTGTGTTTTTTGGCCAAAGCAAATCTCTTCTTAGTGGTGTCCTTTAGTAGTGTATCTTTGCAGCAATTAGACCATGAAGGCCTGATTCATGCGGCCTCTTCTGAACAGTTGATGTTGAGATGTCTGTTACTTGAACTCTGTGAAGTATTTATTTGGGCTGCCATTTCTGAGGCTGGTAACTCTAAAGAACTTAGAGGGGGTTTTCCTTTCCTGTGTCGGTCCTCATGAGAGCCAGTTTCATCATAGCTCTTGATGGTTTTTGCGACTGCACTTGAAGAAACCTTCAGATTTCTTGAAATTTTCCGCATTGACTGACCTCCATGTCTTAAAGTAATAATGTATTGTCATTTCTCTTTGATTATTTGAGCTTTTCTTGCCATAATATGGACTTAATTTAATTTGTATACCACCCCTACCTTGTCACAACACAACTGATTGGCTCAAATGCATTAAGAAGGAAAGAAATTCCACAAATGAACTTTTAACAAGGCACACCTGTTAATTGAGGTGCATTCCAGGTGACTACCTCATGAAGCTGGTTGGGAGAGTGCCATGAGTGTGCGGGGCTGTCATCAGGGCAAGGGGTGGCTACTTTGAAGAATATCAAATGTGGAATATGTTTTGATTTGTTCGGCACTTTTTTGGTTGCTGCATGATTCCATCCATATGTGTTGTTTCGTGGTTTTGGTGTCTTCCACGGTTGTTCTACAATGTGGAAGGTAGTACAAGTGGGGAGACACCCTGGGAGTGAGTAGGTGTGTCCAAACTTTTGACTGGTACTGTATGTATGCATGTGGGTGCTGTTGTTTGGATATAGATGTTGTTGTCTTCTCTCTATAGATGAAAGTTGAATGAGTTACGGTTTGTTTGTCATGTGGGACCTCTCTGTCATATGAAGGGAAAGAGGACAGGACAATCTAATTTGACTTTTGCCATGTCAGTTTGAAACGGCAGTGTTTTATCTTCGTGTTCTATACACTATACGCCATCTTTTTTGTTTTGTGAGACTTTGTTCTCGCCCTTTTTGTTGTTGTTGAGAAGTGTCTATTCTATGAGAATGATTACAGTAAATTATGTTCATGTTAGGCACTTATTTTCAGCTCTTAACAATAGACTACTGTTATGTGGATATCATCAGTATGGAATCTGATGATAAGTTGTCACGGTGTTATGGCAAAGGGTTGTTTGTGTGCGTGGCTACGTTTTACAATGGACTTTTGTGGCACCACAGTGCCACCATGTGGTCAAAGTAATAGTAATTCGAGCCATGTGTAGATATTGACATTTTACAGTGTCACTCCATGCTGGTCTCAAAGAATCCATCCACCTTTAGCCTTGATACATTGAAAGTACATGAGAAAAGTAATAGCATTTTGAACATTTGCCATGTTTATATTTTCTCTGAAATGCCATCACTTTCTGTAAAACAGCAGAGTTTGATTATGTTTGATCTTTTAGAGTCCTATAAAAGTCATGGTTTATGGTGAAGAACATCTGCATATTTAATACTTTAAATTTTTTGTATGATGGCAAAACATTTAATTGCCACATAATGGAGGTTTGTAGTTCTTGGTACAGCCAAGGCATCTGATTCTATTGCTATTATTAGTATGTTTTGCCAAATTATAGTATAACATTTTCACCCAGTTACATGTTTAAAGATTTGAAGTGGAAATCCATTCATATTAATGTGCAGAGGGTATGAATGTGCAGAGGGTATGAATGTCAAGAGGGTATGAATGTCCAGAGGGTATGAATGTGCAGAGGGTATGATTGTGCAGAGGGTATGAATGTGCAGAGGGTATGAATGTCCAGAGGGTATGAATGTCCAGAGGGTATGAATGTGCAGAGGGTATGAATGTGCAGAGGGTATGAATGTGCAGAGGGTATGAATGTGCAGAGGGTATGAATGTCCAGAGGGTATGAATGTCCAGAGGGTATGAATGTGCAGAGGGTATGAATGTGGGGGGTGTTCATAGACAAAACAAAAGCCTTAAAAATGTCCACTATCTTCTCGGCCACATGTCATTAGCACACCTCACCTCAATACAGTTAACATTACAATCCACAACCTGCAAGCAACCTCCCCTTTAACTAAAATGTCCACCAGAATACTTCTGGCAGGGCAATAATAGTCCAGCTCTAATGAACTTCAATGGGAAGTGCATTTGAAAAATAGTCTGTTGCAGGGTAAAGCACTGGAACGAGAGGGAAGAGAAAGAGAACAAGAGAGATCTTAGCTGTGGTCTTCAGGATTGCCGGTGTACGGTCTGACCTAGAGCGGTCACACCGAAGATTGAGTTAAATATTTGATAAACTACACACGCTGAAAATAAACAAGGATGTCTGCAGCATAGCACACACAATCAAACTGTCGCGCCAACCAAGAGCTCCGCTCATCACCCAGAGAGCTGAAAGAGCTGCCTTTATTTCCTCCTTCCTTACTGCGGATGCGCTCTTAAAGTGGCAGCGCACGGTGAAGGCTCCGTGCAGGATTTCGCCACAACGTTACAGGCTTATTCTAAAATTGATTGAATAAATGTTTTTCCTCGTCAATCTACACACTAACCCCATAATGACACATTGAAAACAGGTCTGTTATGGGTGTAAAATGGCACAGTGATGCCATCTGTTGGTAAATGTTAATTACTGCAACTCCAGTGTTTTACCGGTGTGCTCGACATACCCGGATGTTTTGTAATGTACTGAACACGACTGGTTACTCGCATCAATGCCTCTGCCTCGTCATTTAACATTGAACTGTTTAGATATTTTTGCAAATGTATTCAAAATAAAAAACAGAAACACCTTATTTTTCAGACTCTTTAATATGAGCCTCTAAATTGAGCTCAGGTGCATCCTGTTTCCACTGATCATCCTTGAGATGTTTCCACAACTTGACTGGACTCCACCTATGATAAATTCAATTGTTTGGACATAATTTGGAAAGGCACAAGGGTGTCGATATAAGGTCCCACAGATGATCGTGCATGTCAGGGCAAAAACCAAGCCATGAGGTTGAAGGAATTGTGCGTAAAGCTCCGAAACAGGATTGTGTCGAGGCACAGATCTGGGGAAGGGTACCAAAACAATTCTGCAGCATTCAAGGTCCCCAGGAACACAGTGGCCTCCGTTATTCTTAAATGGAAGGCGTTTGGAACCACCAAGACTCCTCCTAGAGCTGGCCGCCAGGCAAAACTGAGCAATCAGGGAGGTAACCAAGAACCTGATGGTCACTCTGATAAAACTCCAGAGTTCCACTGTGGAGATGGGAGAACCTTCCAGAAGGACAACCATCTCTGCAGCACTCCACCAATCAGGCCTTTATGGTAAAGTGGCCAGACGAAAGCCACTCCTCAGTAAAAGGCACATGACTGCCTGCTTGTAGTTTGCCAAAAGGCACATACAGACTCTCAGACCATGGGAAACAAGATTCTCTGGTCTGATGAAACCAAGATTGAACTATTTTGCCTGAATGCCAAGTGTCACGTCTGGTGGAAACCTGACACCATCCCTACGGTGAAGCATGGTGGTGGCAGCATCATGCTGTGGGGATGTTTTTCAGCGGCAGCGACTTGGATACTAGTCAGGATCGAGGGAAAAATGAACGGAGCAAAGTATTGAGAAACTTTATGAAAACCTGATCCAGAGCTCAGGTTTACCTTCCAACAGGACAACGAGCCTAAAGACAACACAGGAGTGGCTTCGGAACAAGTCTCAAATGTCCATGAGTGGCCCAGCCAGAGCCCAGACTTTAACCCGATTTAACATCTCTGGAGAGACCTGAAAATATATGTGCAGCAACGTTCCCCATCCAACCTGACAGAGCTTGAGAGGATCTGCAGAGAAGAATGGGAGAAACTCCCCAAATACAGGTGTGCCAAGCTTGTAGCGTCATTACCCAAGAAGACTCGCTGCCAAAGGTGCTTCAACAAAGTACTGAGTAAAGGGTCTGAATACTTATGTATTTGCATTGTGTGTAGATTGATGAGGGATTTTTCTTCTTCTTCATTTTAGAATAAGGCTGTAATGCAACAAAATGTGGAAAATGTCAAGGGGTCTGAATACTTTCTGTATATTGTTTTTATTGTGTTACTATCTCCTTTTCTTTTAGAATGTATTTGTTTTACTTTTGGGAACGGGCTCGTAAGTAAAGTCTACTACACCTGTTGTATTCGACACATCTGGCCAATACAATTTGATTTGATTTCTTGCACTAATTGCAATTTTGAGACCATAAACTGTGAATGTGGAGAAAACAATTGGCTATTAAATGTGCAGATTCTCTCAAATTCACAAACGATTCTATAATGTCACAACTATTGCTGTTTTGAAGCCTCTGTTGAAGCAACGGTTGTGTAGTATTTCCTGTTTTCACTACATTCCACTGTAAAATGACTTCAGCTGAATTGCTGATTAGGACTCATACTGTTTGCTTTAAGTAATCTTTTGTGACATTTATGAAAGCGGACATTTTCTTCAGAAATGTCAAAACAGGAAAGGCTTTACCCTCAAGATGTTTGGGGAAATAGTTAGATGTTAGAATAACAATAGTACAGTATCTGAATCTGACTCACATGGCTGTACTTGCTCACTGATTTTTGTGAAGGCCCTCATTACATAATTAATAAAAAATATATAACTCCTGCTGTGTCCTTAATGTTTTTTAGGTTAAGATTATCTCTATAGAATCTACAAAGAGTCAAATATAAACTGTACCCAGTAGTTTCTTTTTTGGGGGCGTTCATCCCCGAATGACAGATTACTAAACTCAATCTGTAGGTCAACCTGTCATTGCTAACTGCTGGAAGATCGATGAAGTGAGATGGAGATATAAGATTTCACATTATATTATTATATTTTGAACTTACACGAGTAACGTAAAGTGTAAGAATATCTGGAATGCTGGTCCCAAATGTTTGGTCTAATGACTACTGCTGCACATTGACTGCATGTGTGTGGTGCTTCTCCCTTTGTAATAATTAGCTTGAAAATAATGTAATGCACATCTTTTATGTTTGGAAGTGGAACATTGAAGTTTCTAATAAGGCCAAGTAATAATCACTTGTATTTAGTCAGAAATGACCATTTGGAACGATTGGCTATGATCCATGAATCAGTCCAACACCTAAGTCCAAGAGGCCAACCGTTGGATTGATTGCGACCAAGTTGGGTTTTATAAATCGTTGGAAGGTTACGCATAATTGGGGTGAAATAAACCTATAGCACCATGTTTTACTAGGATACTACCTCAAAAACTTTTTATGAGTCAGGCCAAGCAATTGACCTGATGTATTTTTTCCCCGCACATGTCAAGGCTGGCCTTGGGCTGATTTAAATGTGTAAAGGTTCAACCATTACCAGGTTAAAGGTCATTAACAGGTTTGCCTGTCCATCATTGTTTACATTGGGTCTTTATATTTTTTTAAAAATATTTTATTCACACTGGAAGCAAACAAGGTTATAAAAATCAAAAGTGGTCAAGTTTTCTGTCTTTCCAACTGATATTCCACAAAACAACAGTAAAGGAATGTATTGTTTTGTAATTAATAATTAATATAACACAGATATGTCTATAACACAGTGCCCCTCCAGAACTAATCAAATTTGAGTATTTCCCACTTCAGCTGGGACAGGTAGAAAAGTTCTCGCCACAAGCCTATACAACACTACCAAGCAAAACGGCAGTAAATGCTCATAGCATGGAATTGAGAAAAATTGCTTTTACTTACCTTTATGCATTTACATTGTGACATGACCCCCATTTTCTCCAAAACACAATACAATACAATAGAAGCATGTATATAACCATCTCAACTGGGTTGAGGTCAGGTGACTGTGGAGGCCAGTTCATCTGATGCATCACTCCATCACTCCATCACTCTCCTTCTTGGTCAAATAGCCATTACACAGCCTGGATGTGTGTTGGGTCATTGTCCTGTTGAAAAACAAATGAAAAACAAATGATAGTTCCACTAAGCGCAAACTAGATGGGTTGGCGTATCGCTGCAGATTTCTGTGGTAGCCATGCTGGTTAAGTGTGCCTTGAATTCTAAATAAATCAAAGACAGTGTCACAAGCAAAGCACCCCCACAGCATCACACCTCCTCCTCCATGCTTCACGTTGGGAACCACACATGCGGAAATCATCCGTTCACGTACTCTGACCCTCACAAGCGGTTGGAACCAAAAATCTCAAAATCTCAGATTTGGACTCATCAGACCAAAGGACAGATTTCCACCGGTATAATGTCTAATTTGCGTGTTTCTTGGCCCAAGCAAATTTCTTCTTCTTGTTGTTGTCTTCTAGTAGTGGTTTCTTTGCAGCAGTTCACTGCTGATTCATGCAGTGAACAGTTGATGCAGTCTGAACAGTTGATGTTGAGATGTGTCTGTCACTTGAACTTTGTGAAGCATTTATTTGGGCTGCAATTTCTGAGGCTGGTAACTCTAATGAATTTATCCTTTGCAGCAGAGGTAACGCTGGGTCTTCCTTTCCTGTGACGGTCCTCATGAGAGTCAGTTTCAACAGGGCGCTTGATCGTTTTTGCGACTGCACTTAAAGAAACGTTACGTTTCGTGACGTGACGTGAGTATATTTAGTATAGTTTTATGTAAAAATAACATCGTTTTAAATGTTTCACTATTTTTACATTTATCAAATTCACAGAGGAGCCTCCACTGTGTAACATCTACTTCCAGCTCCCACTCTCAAACATGTAGATCCCCTGAACGCAGCTCACTCTCCAGATCCCAATCACCTGAATTCTAATCACCTGTGCACACACCTGTATGTCATTTACACACACGATTTAGTTCACTTTTTTTGCACACCATTATTGTGAGGTATTGTTTGTTTTGTGACACACTTCTAATCTGAGCTCTGTTTATAACTGGTAAGTTATGTTCCACTGATACCACTCAGGGTGTTTAGTCACTACACGGATACCACTCAGGGTGTTTAGTCACTACACTGATACCACTCAGGGTGTTTAGTTGTTCCACTGATACCACTCAGGGTGTTTAGTCAATACACTGATACCACTCAGGGTGTTTAGTCACTACACTGATACCACTCAGGGTGTTTAGTCACTACACTGATACCACTCAGGGTGTTTAGTCACTACACTGATACCACTCGGGGTGTTTAGTCACTACACTGATACCACTCAGGGTGTTTAGTCACTACACTGATACCACTCAGGGAGTTTAGTCACTACACTGATACCACTCAGGGTGTTTAGTCACTACACTGATACCACTCAGGGAGTTTAGTCACTACACTGATACCACTCAGGGTGTTTAGTTGTTCCACTGATACCACTCAGGGTGTTTAGTCACTACACTGATACCACTCAGGGTGTTTAGTCACTACACTGATACCACTCAGGGAGTTTAGTCACTACACTGATAACACTCAGGGAGTTTAGTCACTACACTGATACCACTCGGGGTGTTTAGTTGTTCCACTGATACCACTCAGGGTGTTTAGTCACTACACTGATACCACTCAGGGTGTTTAGTCACTACACTGATACCACTCAGGGTGTTTAGTCACTACACTGATACCACTCAGGGTGTTTAGTTGTTCCACTGATACCACTCAGGGTGTTTAGTCACTACACTGAAATCCCTCAGGGTGTTTAGTCACTACACTGATACCCCTCAGGGTGTTTAGTCACTACACTGATACCACTCAGGGTGTTTAGTCACTACACTGATACCACTCAGGGTGTTTAGTTGATTGGGTGTACAACATGTCAATTGAAATGCATTCCAGGTGACTACCCCGTGAAGCTGGTTGAGAGAGCACACACACACACACACACCACACACGCACATTACACACCACCAAACTCTGCTACTCCAATTTAGAGATCTGCTCCCTCGTCATCAGTAGATGTTTTTCAGCTCTGGGAGATTCTCTCACACTGTATATTCAAATATACATTATACATACTGTATTGAATAAGGGGAAATACAAAGGCTGTCCCCTACTCTGTGGAACTCTGTCATCATCTCTGTAGCTTGTCTCAAACCTTATGTGGTTCTGTCTACTTCCCTAAGTTTCTCTAGTGTAGTAAACGTTGATCTGTTGATGTCAAACTGTGGACACTAGAGGACTTCAGTCTAGTCTTAGAGAGACAAGCTTGAAAATAATTTAATTTCAGTTCAGTGCTGAGACTCCGAGACAGACACTCCTCCCTGCTTCTAACGTTTTCGTCTGCTCTTCTAAGCTGTCAAGTGGACATGTAAAGCCAGGTATGGATATGACTTACCAGTTATTAAACTGATCTGTCAGGCTACAACTTCATTTCAACCAGACATGCATTGTAAAGAATATTTGTCACTTGTGGTTATGCCAAATTTAGAGTTGTACATTTAACACAAAAAAAAAACATTATTGCACAATTAGTAGAACTAAAAAAACATGTAACACAGTAACTACATAGCTAAACACAAAATATTATAATACACAGGGACCAGTGGCGATCGGTGCAGTTTAAGTTGAGGGAAGACGATGAGTTTTTTATGAGTATGGACACATTTCTATATGAGAATATTGGATGATTGTCATTCATATTCCATTCACCCAGTTCAATGTAACATTGTTTAGTTGTTCCACTGATACCACTCAGGGAGTTTAGTTGTTCCACTCATACCACTCAGGGTGTTTAGTCACTACACTGATACCACTCAGGGTGTTTAGTCACTACACTGATACCACTCAGGGTGTTTAGTCACTACACTGATACCACTCAGGGAGTTTAGTCACTACACTGATATCCCTCAGGGTGTTTAGTTGATCCACTCATACCACTCAGGGTGTTTAGTCACTACACTGATACCACTCAGGGTGTTTAGTCACTACACTGATACCACTCAGGGTGTTTAGTTGTTCCACTGATACCACTCAGGGAGTTTAGTCACTACACTGATACCACTCAGGGAGTTTAGTCACTACACTGATACCACTCAGGGTGTTTAGTCACTACACTGATACCACTCAGGGTGTTTAGTCACTACACTGATACCACTCAGGGTGTTTAGTTGTTCCACTGATACCACTCAGGGAGTTTAGTCACTACACTGATACCACTCAGGGAGTTTAGTCACTACACTGATACCACTCAGGGTGTTTAGTCACTACACTGATACCACTCAGGATGTTTAGTCACTACACTGATACCACTCAGGGTGTTTAGTTGTTCCACTGATACCACTCAGGGAGTTTAGTCACTACACTGATACCACTCAGGGAGTTTAGTCACTACACTGATACCACTCAGGGTGTTTAGTCACTACACTGATACCACTCAGGATGTTTAGTCACTACACTGATACCACTCAGGGTGTTTAGTCACTACACTGATACCACTCAGGGTGTTTAGTCACTACACTGATACCACTCAGGGTGTTTAGTCACTACACTGATACCACTCAGGGTGTTTAGTTGTTCCACTGATACCACTCAGGGTGTTTAGTCACTACACTGATACCACTCAGGGAGTTTAGTCACTACACTGATACCACTCAGGGTGTTTAGTTGTTCCACTGATACCACTCAGGGTGTTTAGTTGTTCCACTGATACCACTCAGGGTGTTTAGTCACTACACTGATACCACTCAGGGTGTTTAGTCACTACACTGATACCACTCAGGGTGTTTAGTTGTTCCACTGATACCACTCAGGGTGTTTAGTTGCTACACTGATACCACTCAGGGAGTTTAGTCACTACACTGATACCACTCAGGGTGTTTAGTCACTACACTGATACCACTCAGGGTGTTTAGTTGCTACACTGATACCACTCAGGGTGTTTAGTCACTACACTGATACCACTCAGGGTGTTTAGTCACTACACTGATACCACTCAGGGTGTTTAGTCACTACACTGATACCACTCAGGGTGTTTAGTTGTTCCACTGATACCACTCAGGGTGTTTAGTTGTTCCACTGATACCCCTCAGGGTGTTTAGTCACTACACTGATACCACTCAGGGTGTTTAGTCACTACACTGATACCACTCAGGGTGTTTAGTTGTTCCACTGATACCACTCAGGGTGTTTAGTCACTACACTGATACCACTCAGGGTGTTTAGTCACTACACTGATACCACTCAGGATGTTTAGTTGTTCCACTGATACCACTCAGGGTGTTTAGTCACTACACTGATACCACTCAGGGAGTTTAATCACTACACTGATACCACTCAGGGTGTTTAGTCACTACACTGATACCACTCAGGATGTTTAGTTGTTCCACTGATACCACTCAGGGTGTTTAGTCACTACACTGATACCACTCAGGGAGTTTAATCACTACACTGATACCACTCAGGGTATTTAGTCACTACACTGATACCACTCAGGGTGTTTAGTTGTTCCACTGATACCACTCAGGGTGTTTAGTTGTTCCACTGATACCACTCAGGGTGTTTAGTCACTACACTGATACCACTCAGGGTGTTTAGTCACTACACTGATACCACTCAGGGTGTTTAGTTGTTCCACTGATACCACTCAGGGTGTTTAGTCACTACACTGATACCACTCAGGATGTTTAGTTGTTCCACTGATACCACTCAGGGTGTTTAGTCACTACACTGATACCACTCAGGGAGTTTAATCACTACACTGATACCACTCAGGGTATTTAGTCACTACACTGATACCACTCAGGGTGTTTAGTTGTTCCACTGATACCACTCAGGGTGTTTAGTTGTTCCACTGATACCACTCAGGGTGTTTAGTCACTACACTGATACCACTCAGGGTGTTTAGTCACTACACTGATACCACTCAGGGTGTTTAGTTGTTCCACTGATACCACTCAGGGTGTTTAGTCACTACATTGATACCCCTCAGGGTGTTTAGTCACTACACTGATACCACTCGGGATGTTTAGTTGTTCCACTGATACCACTCAGGGTGTTTAGTCACTACACTGATACCACTCAGGGTGTTTAGTCACTACACTGATACCACTCGGGATGTTTAGTTGTTCCACTGATACCACTCAGGGTGTTTAGTTGTTCCACTGATACCACTCAGGGTGTTTAGTCACTACACTGATACCACTCAGGGTGTTTAGTCACTACACTGATACCACTCGGGATGTTTAGTTGTTCCACTGATACCACTCAGGGTGTTTAGTTGTTCCACTGATACCACTCAGGGTGTTTAGTCACTACACTGATACCACTCAGGGAGTTTAGTCACTACACTGATACCCCTCAGGGTGTTTAGTCACTACACTGATACCACTCAGGGTGTTTAGTCACTACACTGATACCACTCGGGATGTTTAGTTGTTCCACTGATACCACTCAGGGTGTTTAGTCACTACCCTGATACCACTCAGGGTGTTTAGTCACTACACTGATACCACTCAGGGTGTTTAGTCACTACACTGATACCACTCGGGATGTTTAGTTGTTCCACTGATACCACTCAGGGTGTTTAGTTGTTCCACTGATACCACTCAGGGTGTTTAGTCACTACACTGATATCCCTCGGGGTGTTTAGTTGTTCCACTCATACCACTCAGGGTGTTTAGTCACTACACTGATACCACTCGGGATGTTTAGTTGTTCCACTGATACCGCTCAGGGTGTTTAGTCACTACACTGATACCACTCAGGGTGTTTAGTCACTACACTGATACCACTCAGGGTCTTTAGTCACTACACTGATACCACTCAGGGTGATTAGTTGATCCACTGATACCACTCAGGGTGTTTAGTTGTTCCACTGATACCACTCAGGGTGTTTAGTCACTACACTGATACCACTCAGGGTGTTTAGTCACTACACTGATACCACTCAGGGTGTTTAGTTGTTCCACTGATACCACTCAGGGTGTTTAGTCACTACACTGATACCACTCAGGGAGTTTAATCACTACACTGATACCACTCAGGGTGTTTAGTCACTACACTGATACCACTCAGGATGTTTAGTTGTTCCACTGATACCACTCAGGGTGTTTAGTCACTACACTGATACCACTCAGGGTGTTTAGTCACTACACTGATACCACTCAGGATGTTTAGTTGTTCCACTGATACCACTCAGGGTGTTTAGTCACTACACTGATACCCCTCAGGGTGTTTAGTCACTACACTGATACCACTCGGGATGTTTAGTTGTTCCACTGATACCACTCAGGGTGTTTAGTCACTACACTGATACCACTCAGGGTGTTTAGTCACTACACTGATACCACTCAGGGTGTTTAGTCTCTACACTGATACCACTCAGGGTGTTTAGTTGATCCACTGATACCACTCAGGGTGTTTAGTTGTTCCACTGATACCACTCAGGGTGTTTAGTCACTACACTGATACCACTCAGGAAGTTTAATCACTACACTGATACCACTCAGGGTGTTTAGTCACTACACTGATACCACTCAGGATGTTTAGTTGTTCCACTGATACCACTCAGGGTGTTTAGTCACTACACTGATACCACTCAGGGTGTTTAGTCACTACACTGATACCACTCAGGATGTTTAGTTGTTCCACTGATACCACTCAGGGTGTTTAGTCACTACACTGATACCACTCAGGGAGTTTAATCACTACACTGATACCACTCAGGGTGTTTAGTTGTTCCACTGATACCACTCAGGGTGTTTAGTTGTTCCACTGATACCACTCAGGGTGTTTAGTCACTACACTGATACCACTCAGGGTGTTTAGTTGTTCCACTGATACCACTCAGGGTGTTTAGTCACTACACTGATACCCCTCAGGGTGTTTAGTCACTACACTGATACCACTCAGGGTGTTTAGTCACTACACTGATACCACTCAGGATGTTTAGTTGTTCCACTGATACCACTCAGGGTGTTTAGTCACTACACTGATACCACTCAGGGAGTTTAATCACTACACTGATACCACTCAGGGTGTTTAGTTGTTCCACTGATACCACTCAGGGTGTTTAGTTGTTCCACTGATACCACTCAGGGTGTTTAGTCACTACACTGATACCACTCAGGGTGTTTAGTTGTTCCACTGATACCACTCAGGGTGTTTAGTCACTACACTGATACCCCTCAGGGTGTTTAGTCACTACACTGATACCACTCAGGGTGTTTAGTTGTTCCACTGATACCACTCAGGGTGTTTAGTCACTACACTGATACCACTCAGGATGTTTAGTTGTTCCACTGATACCACTCGGGGTGTTTAGTTGTTCCACTGATACCACTCAGGGTGTTTAGTCACTACACTGATATCCCTCGGGGTGTTTAGTTGTTCCACTGATACCACTCAGGGTGTTTAGTTGTTCCACTGATACCACTCAGGGTGTTTAGTTGCTACACTGTTACAACTTAGTTAGTTGATGGAGACATCTTAATATCAATGCACTGTTTTTTTCTTTCATGCAGCTCATGGAAATGCAAGAAATTGTCTATAATGATTCGCTCTACTCCGACATCTTCAACTTCACCTATCCTCCCATAGACGAGCTCAAGGCAGCCCCCTGTAGTGTGTCTATCTTGGGCTTGAGCAGTGTTGGTCTGATGGTCACATACATCATTGTGTTTTTCCTAAGTGTGCTGGGCAACAGTGTGGTCATCTACGTGATGTGCTGCTTGGCCAGGAGCCGGACCACCACAGACATCTACCTGATGCACCTAGCCATGGCCGACCTCCTCTTCTCCCTGACTCTTCCCTTCTGGGCCGTCTACGTCTACTCTCACTGGATCTTTGGTACCTTCCTCTGTAAGCTCCTGTCTGGCCTCCAGGAAGCTTCCTTTTATAGTGGGGTCTTCCTGTTAGCGTGCATTAGCGTGGACCGCTACCTGGCTATCGTGAAGACCACGCAGGCGCTGACTCAACGTCGCCACCTGGTGGGGAAAGTTTGTGGAGCCGTGTGGCTGGGGGCAGGGCTTCTCTCATTGCCTGTGGTGCTCCAGAGGGAAGCTATCCAAGTGGAGGATCTCAGTGACCAGACCCTCTGCTACGAGAACCTGACTCCGTCAAGCAGCAACCAGTGGCGGGTGTCTGTGCGGGTGCTTCGCCACACATTGGGATTCTTCCTGCCGCTGGCAGTCATGGTCGTTTGTTACAGCTGCACGGCGGCGACGATGTTCCGTGGCATGCGCAATGCCGACCACAAACACAAGGCCATGCGCGTCATCCTGGCCGTGGTGTTTGCATTCGTGATATGTTGGCTGCCGTGCAATGTCAGCATGCTGGTAGACACATTGATGCGAGGCGGCTCGCTGGGCGAGGAGACGTGTGAGTTCCGGAACAGTGTGAGTGTGGCGCTGTACGTGACCAAGGGGATAGCGTTCACGCACTGCGCAGTCAACCCAGTGCTGTACGCCTTCATCGGGCAGAAGTTCCGGAACCAGCTCCTGCTGATGCTCCACAAGCATGGGCTGATCAGCAAGAGGGTGCTGGCCGCTTACCGCAGGGGCTCGGCCCACAGCACGGTCAGTCAAAGGTCTAGGAATACCTCTGTTAGCCTGTAAGGTTTCAGTAGTGAGGAGGTGGCAGGTTGGGGGATGGATAATTCAATTGGTTTAATTCAATATTTTGTCACATAGCTAGCTTTGCTTCTATTTGTTTTTTGTTTTTGATGTGCATTGTCTTTTAGTGTATTGTAACATGTTTGACACTATCCCATTAGTTTTTTTCCCATTATATTAATCAAAATATAGTTTTTCATGTGATACTTTAATGCTTGCTAAGTATAAACATTAATGTCAAGGCCTAATCTGTACGAAATAAAACTGAATCTTCCCACTTTTACTTGTAAAGAGACGTGTGACGTATTTGTGTCCCCTTACAAAGATACAGAGAAAATGCTATTGTACTCAGAAATGAGACGCACACATTCAAAAACATAGTTTATTTTATATTAAATTGTATCACTGTATCCAGCATTCCAAATAATGGTGTTCTGAATGTTGTTAATGCCTAAAAAACATGTTGAGAAAAGCCGGGAATATTTGATATTTGTCAAGACGATGATCTGATAATGAATATCTTCAGCCAAAAGGCAACTCTGCCACTTTGTAACAATGGAGACGTATGAGTTCCAGAACAGTGTGAGTGTGGCGCTGGACGTGGGCGAGGAGACGTATGAGTTCCAGAACAGTGTGAGTGTGGCGCTGGACGTGGGCGAGGAGACGTATGAGTTCCAGAACAGTGTGAGTGTGGCGCTGGACGTGGGCGAGGAGACGTATGAGTTCCAGAACAGTGTGAGTGTGGCGCTGGACGTGGGCGAGGAGACGTATGAGTTCCAGAACAGTGTGAGTGTGGCGCTGGACGTGGGCGAGGAAACGTATGAGTTCCAGAACAGTGTGAGTGTGGCGCTGGACGTGGGCGAGGAGACGTATGAGTTCCAGAACAGTGTGAGTGTGGCGCTGGACGTGGGCGAGGAGACGTATGAGTTCCAGAACAGTGTGAGTGTGGCGCTGGACGTGGGCGAGGAGACGTATGAGTTCCAGAACAGTGTGAGTGTGGCGCTGAACGTGACCAAGGTGATAGCGACTGACGTTTTACGTGTTCCCAACTGATTGTGTTTTTTGTTTTTTTATTTGCGTTATTTGTAACTTATTTTGTACATAATGTTGCCGCTACCGTCTCTTATGACTGACCGAAAATATCTTCTGGACATCAGGTCTGCGATTACCCACCACGGACTGGCAGAATCCTGTTTTTCCTTTAACGAGTCTGAAGAGCCCGATGCGAATGATATACTGCTTTCTCGGGAACAGGTCCAGATCCCCGTGATTTGCATTAAGAGGAGGGTCCAGAGGGTGGGCTGGCTTCTGAAACCTCCAATTCCTTCCATTCTGCTAGCACACATGCACATTTGGAGAATAAAATAGATGACCTATGCAGAAGATTAAACTATCAACGGCACATTCAAAACTGTAACATCTTATGCTTCACGGAGTCGAGGCTGAACGACGCACTATCAACATTCATCTGGCTGGTTATACGATGTACCGGCAGGATAGAACAGCGACAAGGGGCGGAGGACTACGCATTTTTGTAAATAACAGCTGGGGAACGATATCGAAGGATGTCTCTGAGCTATTGCTCGCCTGAGGGAGAGTATATCATGATAAACTGTAGACCACACTATCTATCTAGAGAGTTTTCATCTACTGTATATGTTTTGTAGGTGTTTACATACCACCACAGTCAGAGGCTGGCACTAAGACAGCATTGAATGAGCTGTATTCTGCCATAAGCAAACGAGAAAACACTCACCCAGAGGCGGCGCTCCTAGCAGACAGGGGACTTTAATTCTGGGATTCCTCCGATGGCATTGAGGAGTTTACCACATCAGTCATTCAAATAAAATAAAATAAAATCTATTTATATAGCCCTTCGTACATCAGCTGATATCTCAAAGTGCTGTACAGAAACCCAGCCTAAAACCCCAAACAGCAAGCAATGCAGGTGTTGAAGCACGTTGGCTAGGAAAAACTCCCTAGAAAGGCCAATTTTCTGCCACAAGATGTCGTGCTATATTAACCTGCACCAGTGTTTCCGAGTCACAGAAGTCAGATGACAGTCATGTTCCCCTAGTGATGTAGACCAGTGGTTCCCAACCTTTTTCGGTTAATGTTACCACCGAGTACATTTTACTCTGACAGGAGTACCCCAAAGTACCCCCTTTGTGCATTTTACCAGTAACACTATGGTCTCATGAGTCTCCTCAAGTACCCCCTGTGGAAAGGCCAAGTACACACTTTGAAACATGTAGACAACCTCCCAGAGAGCATACATGTAATATTATTATGTCACTAACCTGGTTTCATCCAACCTTGTTTGTGAGTAAATTCCAATAAGAAACGTAAAGACAGGTCTGATGGAATAAGTTGGTAAACTTTCCAAATTTTTACCAAACAAAATACGTTAGTCAAGGTGAGATCTTTTTGTGTCTGTAAAATTAATTATTCAAGAAATGGAGGTGGAAACGTTTTAATAACCCCATATTGAAGTAAACTTGTAGTCCCGCAACGATATGTTGTGTGAGAAAGCATGCAGTTTATTAGGCTACTGGTGAAATAAATTGGAATTAACTTCGCAGGGTGGTGAAAGAAAGTGCACAGTGTTTAGCTTGATGCTCCATTCCAATAAATATCGGGGGTCTTATTCTGGAGATGATCGATGATTGGCTTCTGTTCGACAAATAAAAATAACATCGCTCTTTTGTCCATAACAATCTCATTATGTAGGCTATACCCACACTGTATCTGCGAGCTGTTGGCTAGAGCTCACTTGCCAATACCAGATTGGGCACATTTGCAATATTCTTTTGTGACAAAACCATCAGTAGATTGGAAAATGCAATGGAAACCCATTTAATTTGCGTTTTTTATTTGGTACATGGGAATATAACCACAAAATAATTGTCTGTGTAACATGTCATTACACAGCCTTTCATCCAAGTCCATTTGATGGAAATACAGTATATCACAAACGTGAGTACACCCCTCACATTTTTGTAAATATTTGAGTATATCTTTTCATGTGACAACACTGAAGAAATTACACTTTGCTACAATGTAAAGTAGTGAGTGTACGGCTTGTTTAAACCTGTTGCGACTCTAGGGGCACTATTTTCATTTTTGGGAAAAAAACTTTCCCGTTTTAAACGGGATATTTTGTCAGGACAAGATGCTAGAATATGCATATTGTCTGTGAGTTTAACAGAACTGATGTTGCAGGCGAAAGCCTGAGAAAAATCCAATCCGGAAGTGCCCCATATTTTGAAAGCGCTGCGTTCCAATGAGTCCCTATTGAGCTGTGAATGTGCTATCAACCAGCTTACGCTTTCTACGTATTCCCCAAGGTGTCTACAGCATTGTGACGTAGTTTTACGCATTTATGTTGAAGAATAGCCGTAGGCGGCTACATTGCGTAAGTGGTCACCTGATGGCTCCCAGTGTGACTCTCGAGTAAAATACAGAGGTAGCCATTACTCCAATCGGTCCTACTGAAAAACTAATTGTCCCGACGGATATATTATTGAATAGATATTTGAAAAACACCTTGAGGATTGATTATAAACAACGTTTGCCATGTTTCTGTCGATATTATGGAGCTAATTTGGAATATTTTTCACCGTTTTTTCGTGACTGCAATTTTCGGGAGATTTCTCAGCCAAACATGAAGAACAAACAGATGCTCAATAGGGTTTAGGTCTGGAGACATGCGCTTGACCAGTCCATCACCTCAGCTTCTTTAGCAAGGCAGTGGTAGTCTTGGAGGTGTGTTTGGGGTCGTTATCATGTTGGAATACTGCCCTGCGGCCCAGTCTCCGAAGCAGTATGTCACAGTACATGTTGGAATTCATGTTTCCCTCAATGAACTGTAGCTCCCCAGTGCCGGCAACACTCATGCAGCCCCAGACTATGACACTCCCACCACCATGCTTGACTGTAGGCAAGACACATTTGTCTTTGTACTCCTCACCTGGTTGCTGCCACACTCGCTTGACACCATCTGAACCAAATAGGTTTATCTTTGTCTCATCAGACCTGGCTGTGTGCTTCAAATCAAATCAAATGTTATTTGTCACATGTGCCGAAGACAACCTTACAGTGAAAGGCTTACTTACAAGCCCTTAACCAACAATTCAGTTTTAAGAAAATATATATTTTTTAAGTAAGCGATAAGAATAACAAATATAGATCTGAGGTTCATCTAATGCTTGATTGTTAATCCAGAGATTCTTACCTTTGCCTCGATTCGGCAGTCTCGTCCAGATGATCATGGCATTTGTAGTTTTTTATGATACAACATTAGCAGCTAATTAACATTTCATTTTTCAGGGGGTAAATACAGGCGAATATATTAATAAAAGTCACCTTGTCCTAGAGAGATTTATCAAAACGTCCCTGTTACCAGAGTAAGTCTACACGATTCACAGCCCTTATTTGAAGTGTTTCTAAAAATCCATATGGGAAAAAATTATGGTGGAAAAACGATTGGAACCATTTCCCTGTTTGACAGCTAGGTTTTATGGGTATTATGACTCATACTGTGGTACTCTATATCGACTTGGAGTATGCCTGACCAACCACCTTGCCTCAGCTGACCCCAGATGACCCCAAATGCACCCATCATCATTCAGTCAAACTACTTTGACCGCAAAACTATATTTCTATACCCATCATTCAAAGTAAAATGACATACCTTCAGTTGTACTGGTATTTTGCCTATTTACATGCTAGTTGGAACTAGGAAACTCTGACTTGCTGAGTTTCCGAGTACCGACTAGCACTTGAAGGCGGCATTAGTTATATAAATTAATTTCATAGAGGTCTTTACTTTACTGGAGACAGTGGGCTTGTCCCTGTACAGTAAACAGTCAGTCATGCTCCTGATATTTTAATGGGGGACGTGGAAGGAACCATTCGAAAATATGAAGCTTGATTTGTCACTAACTACATCAAACATGTTTTTATTTCAGTTTTTTTTCCTCCAAGACAAAGAGATACAATCAAAGATCTAATATGAAGCAGAACACCTTGTTTAGCTCTTTGGGGATGAAACTCGGCATTCTGTGGTTTTCACCTTAGGGTTCATTCTTCTAACGGTGGGTTGTATTTTCACAAAGAGGGACTCAATCATAGAGAAATGGGAAGTTTCCATTCATTAATATCTGTGATTTATAGTTTGCTTTGTCATGTTTTAAATCTGATTCCCAAAGAGTGAAATGTAGGCATGCTTTCGTATAGGTCTTCTGTCTAATATTTTCTCTTAGTCTAATGACATTGTGTAGTTTTAATAACATCAAATGAATATACATAAGTATTCTTGGGGACTTACCTGAGGTATCACTGTGATATCTATAAAAGGGGAGTCTATGACAAGAGAGTAGTTATCTTTTCCAAACAGGGAAATGGATGTGGGCGCCCATGAAACACCTGGAAGCCCGAGCTTGAAGCGGACGTCAGAAGTTCTGGAATAAGTTGGAAGACAATGAAAAGACAGCACAAATGGAGAGGTGATGGAGAGGAGTCGTCGAGTAAATTACTTTCTAAACTTCGTCTCCTAAGGTGTGATATTTTACTCTTTATCACCTACAGTATAAATCATTTGCCATGTGATTGAAGCTCCGTTTTGGTAACTTTACTAATCAAAGAGCATGGTAAGTACAACATTGGGGCATGTTCCAACGCAGCACGTTCTATCAATGTTCACAAATGTAAAAGGCCACTGGATTAACCAATCAGGTAAGTATAATAATAGTATCTAGGCAGAATAGTGTTATTTGACCAATCTATTACATGTGTCTCTGATCAAGGTCAACTATTTTTTTAAACTGAAATAGCCATAGCTGTTTCATAGCTGCCACAGGGAAGCTTCAGTGTACCCTGGTCCTTAAAAACACACAAAGGGATTACTGTAGCGTTGACAGTTACAGTATGGAGAAAGTAAGCGGTTTAGAGTTTTGGGCACCACAGTACTTATAACATGTTGTTTCAAGGGCCTGGCTCTGTCTGACTTTAACAGGGCAACAGGTCCCAAGCACATAAGAGCTGTCAAGCCGCATAGCGGGCAAAATATTTTGGAATCAGGTGGTAGAGGAAAGAGTCATCGTAGCCTACTGTACACAGTATACAGTACACTGACGTGACAGTGTAACTTTACCACCATGCACACAAATCAATGAAAACCTTGTAAATGTGTCTAGTCCTGTCTTTATCTCCCCCTCAAACCCTTCATAAAAACCCTTCATAAATCAAAATGAAAGGAGTATGCAGCTTCTATCACCACTCTGCATGTCAGCATCTGTATAAACAACCAGAGGATAACGGAACTCCAGAAGATCCCATTGAGCATCAATAGCAGCCAGATGACCAGCACTTTGGTCCAGGGAAGATGACTGCAGAGTGCTCCTCAAATAACTTGATTGTTCACACAAACATATGGAACTGATGCTCATTTATAAGTATGTTATGGGGGTTAATGACAGAGGGTTTGAAACTGTTCCTATAATGGACTGTCCTATAATGGAGCCAGTGGTACCATGTCAGTTATCAAACATGTAAGGGGTGGATATAACTACTGTTCCCTGAAGGAGGGAACTAGGTTTAACATACTACTGGGAGTCAACGACAAATCATATTCACCTGAAGAAAACTGAAATCACTCCTTACAGGACAATGGATGCCGAGCCCGCCCTTGGAATCCCCGCCTTAATGGCTATAATAACAGGGCTCTAATTAATTTCCTCAAATCAGTGCTGCTCCTCAGCGAGGTCAAATCCTCTGATGGCATGGGGCCAAAAATATGTTATACCTCGTTCCCTCCTTCAGGGAACAGTAGTTATTGTCACGCCTGCTCCCGTTCTCCCTCTCTGGTGCTCGAGGGCCCTTCATTACCACTAACCTGGACTCCTTCCCTTTGTTTATTGACCCATCTATAACTGGCTATTCCCCCGTTTGTTCCCTGTGTCTGCATTAATGTTGTTATGTGCTCTTGTTCAGACACTGTCCTGTTCTGTTCCATGTCCGTTGATAATTAAATGTTCACGCCCTGTACCTGCTTCTCGTCTCATTCAGCGTCGATCCTAACAGTTACAGTGGGGCAAAAAAGTGTTTAGTCAGCCACCAATTGTGCAAGTTCTCCCACTTAACCTCTTCAACCTATGGGGGCGCTATGTCATTATTGGATAAAAAAAACGTGCCCGTTTTAAGCGCAATATTTTGTCACGAAAAGATGCTCGACTATGCATATAATTTGCAGCTTTGGAAAGAAAACACTCTGACGTTTTCAAAACTGCAAAGATATTATCTGGGAGTGCCCCAGAAATGATGCTACAGGCGAAACCAAGATGTAACCTCAAACAGGAAATGAGCTGAATTTTTGAAGCTCTGTTATACTATCGTCTCCTTATATGGCTGTGAATGTGCTGTGAACGAGCTTATGCTCTCTGCCGTTCGTCCAAGATGTCTGCAGCATTGTGACGTATTTGTTGGCATATCATTGGAAGATTGGCCATAAGAGACTACATTTGCCATGGTCCCGTCCGGTGTCCTTTGTCTAAATTGGTGCGTAATTCTCAGTGGCAATCATTTTACCATGCGATACAGACAGAGAAGCACACTTCCAGGAACGATACATAATTGAAGAGATATGTAGAAAAACACCTTGAGGATTGATTCTAAACAACGTTTGCCATGTTTCAGTCGATATTATGGAGTTATTATGGAAAAAGTTCGGCATTTTTATAACTGAATTTTCGTTTTTTTTTTGGTAGCCAAACATGACGCAGAATACGGACCGATTTCTCCTGCACAAATAATCTTTCAGGAAAACTGAAGATTTGCTATCTAACTGAGAGTCTCCTCATTGAAAACATCCGAAGTTCTTCAAAGGTAAATGATTTATTGAATGTTTTTGCTGGTTTTTGTGAAAATGTTGCCTGGTGATGCTAACGCTAAATGCTAATGCTAAATGCTAACGCTAAATGCTAGTTTTGCTATGGTAGAGAGGCATATTTTTTTTAAATCTGAGATGACAGTGTTGTTAACAAAAGGCTAAGCATGAGAGCTAGCATATTGATTTCATTTCATTTGCGATTTTCATGAATAGTTAACGTTGCGTTATGGTAACGCGTTATGGTGAGGCTGTAGTCATGATCCCGGATCCGGGTTGGCTCGACGCAAGAAGTTAAAAAGATGAGAGAGGCCTGTAATTTTCATCATAGGTACACTTCAACTATGACAAACAAAATTAGAAGAAAAAAAATCCAGAAAATCACATTGTAGGATTTTTTATGAATTTATTTGCAAATTATGGTGGAAAATAAGTATTTGGTCAACTACAAACAAGCAAGATTTCTGGCTCTCACAGACCTGTAACTTCTTCTTTAAAAGGCTCCTCTGTCCTCCACTCGTTACCTGTATTAATGGCACCTGTTTGAACTTGCTATCAGTATAAAAGACACTTTTTTGCCCCACTGTATATTCAAAACCGTAAATTTTCTTTCAGTCGGTCACTTGGTATAAAATACTATAGGGAGATACAATAATGCCCCAAGCCAGCTCAGAGGGTATCAAACCAAGAAGCACATGGCAGCTCAAGCACACACAGGTTCCACCAACTGAAAAAAAGGGTTTACAGCATCCACTTTCTTCCCTAATACTTACCCGAGAAGCCTGACTTTCAGAGCCTTAAGAGGCTTGAAATGTCAGAGGTCCATATAGAAACCTGAACCTGCAGCAACACAGCTATGCAAACTGACACAGTCCATAGACCCCACGGTTCCAAGAACAGTACTTCCCTTGCGAGCCTGAAATGTCAGAACTAGTACAAGGAAATCCTTCACCAAGTCACCTGTGGCAAACCAGAGTCGGTAAACAACGGCAGCCTGAAGCTCAGACCCACCGGAAACTTGCAGTAAACTGGAAACGGTGTACACTTGCACTTCCAAGTTAGTCCAAGGCTCAAACAATCAGGGAACTGTGGTAACCCAAATAAATTCAACTCGCTGCAGCACACATATCACTAAACTTCATGCTCCTGAACAATGCCCAAGCAGACGCCACACCCCTAGTGGAGTGAGCACTCTCACAACTAGGAAAATCTTGCTCTTTGCTGTCATAAACCCGGGTGATAGCCTCCATAATCCAACGAGAAATACGGAAAGCACCCTATCCCAAACTGGATTAGCGAAACAGGCAAAACTGGTCAATCACCGAGGGGTGCAGTCTCCACTCCGTAGAGAGGACCCCCTCTGGAACTTAGAACCGCACCCAAGTTTAGAAAATGTTGTACGATACGTCGCCCTGAGTGACTGGAAAAGCGCACTGTTCCATACGAACATACTGTATAACGGGACAGGTTTAGGAGTGAGAGAGATTGCACCCCCACCCCTTGCCTGTTGATGTATGCCACCGCCGTCCTGTTGTAATATCTTACCAACATATGTGATCTCACTCTCGAAACCTTGAACACTGAGGAACCTTGGGTAGAAGCAATGTGATTTCGTGGTAGGGCCATTCTGATCCAAGACCCTACCCGAGCCACACCACACCGGGTTCTGGGACTTCGGCGAACAGTAACTTGCCCCCCCCCATTGAACGAGCCACTTGGGAGCACTGTTGCCACAGTACATGCTTGGAGAGGAGGGCCCCTTTGAGACACCATCATCGCCCCCATACTTTTACCCACAACCAGGATGCTACACCGGGACAGACACAGCACAAAAATCAACTACAGTGCTCTGAAACCCATCTCTACTGCCTTATTCAGCTCCTGTGGGAAATCAATATCATACATCTACAGCCTTGTGACCACATCGGCCTGGTACATTTGGTTCTGCTGCTCTGCCAAGAACCGGCACTGTTTATTCTGAAGCACTGTGCTAGCATTATCCCCCTTGTTAGCCTCCGGAGTAGCTTGCCAGCCTGCCTGAATGAGAGGAATCCCAGGTCACCTTAAGCTCATCTGAGAAATCTTTAAAACAGGGGGTTAGCAATGCTTCACTGCTGCAGGGACAGGAGGTAAAATACCTTCCCCCAAACCTGGAGGAAATCCATTACGGGGGAGAAGACGGCCCCCAGGTGATCTGCCGCCCTATGACACTGCTCCATCAAAAGGCGCATTAGCCACCAATGGTTCTGGACTCTAGACTCTGAACAATGCCAGAGAAACTGTAATGAGCCTCACTCGGCCGGGATGACACATCAACTCAGACTAGCGCTGCTGCTCTCTCCCGGCCTCAGACACCCCTATTCCCGAGGCCGCATCCCCCAGGAGACCCTTCCCCAGCAGCCCTAAACTTTCTCACAAAGCCCTGACACCCAATGGAAGTTGAACGCAGCCGGAGACAATGGTCACATAAACTGGTCCGAGCCAAAGCCTCCTGGGCATGTTTCCTCCCCAGGCGAACAGGATAACGATTGTGAGAATCTTTCATTTTCATTGTGAAACCCCCATGCCTTAGGGCACAGTCGGAGATACAAACTCAGCTGGTTAGTCTTTTTGAACTCTTTCCACTGGCCAAGCAAGGACGCATTAGCTTCACAAGCAGAGCAGAAAGGAGTTAGCTTTTAGCAAACACAAAAACCCTTACCAAGACCCAAATCATCTAGGGGGACGACTACTCTCTCCCCACTAACAGACACCTAAGTCGGAGCTGAATCTCGTAGTCTTCTTGTGCTTTGAAAGGTTTTTGCATGACATGTGCTTTCTTCATTCAGGGATCTGTGCTCTCGATACGTGACACGGAGAAACAATACGTTGAAATGCTGGGTCCTGTGTGACAAACAAGGGGTCTCTGGTACTCTTAGTTTATAGCCAGATTTGCAGGTAAACAAGACACACGCTCATCCACCTTTCACTTGACTGCCTGTCGATTTGAGGCCCCATATAGTCGAGATAAGAGGAGTTGTGGTATATAACAGCTTATATACCTGGTAAAACAGCAAGCAAAGTAAGGACAAATAAACTCTTTCACAGACGGGGAGATTCTCCATTGGTTTGGCTAACTCTGCCATACTCCATCCTCCGTCCTCTCCTCTGTTTGAAAAATGTCAAAGGCAATCAAGGACAGGAAAGTAAGAGAGGGAAACGTAGAAACAAATGTGCTTGTATGAAATGAGACTCTCCTTCTCCACTCGTACGTCCTCAGGCAAATGACGTTTACAGGGATGGAACCCAACATGATTTTTAAAGCACACTTTTCTACTTCCAGGAAACAACAGCTTATTCAAATGAGGTGTGGCAGATTTGAAACACTTCTGGGCTTTGTGTCCTTAGGATACTCTGGTGCATCCTCTGTCGAAGTAGATCATCGGGGAGATGAGCAGCCTCTTTCATTTGCCTACTAATGAAATGACACTGTACTCGACCACATCGGTTTCCGGGTCATGGAGGAGAGAAGATGGAGGAGTTGGGGAGAACAATGTCTTTTGCCAGAATGAGAATCTCAGGGTCAGTGACACCCTTTGTACTGAAGTGTGTGTTGACTGCAGGCTCAGCAAGGCCTGATAGGCAGCCAGCTTGATAAAAACCTCAGTTTCCAGGAACAGTATAGTACGCTGCTGCCAATGTGACAGACCCCAGGAGTGCAAGTCAGTAGTGGTGCGTGGGTAAAATCACTGAGGAAGCCAAGCCAAGTCAGTAGCGGTGCGTGGGTAAAATCACTGAGGAAGCCAAGCCAAGTCAGTAGCGGTGCGTGGGTAAAATCACTGAGGAAGCCAAGCCAAGTCAGTAGCGGTGCGTGGGTAAAATCACTGAGGAAGCCAAGCCAAGTCAGTAGCGGTGCGTGGGTAAAATTACTGAGGAAGCCAAGCCAAGTCAGTAGCGGTGCGTGGGTAAAATCACTGAGGAAGCCAAGCCAAGTCAGTAGCGGTGCGTGGGTAAAATCACTGAGGAAGCCAAGCCAAGTCAGTAGCGGTGCGTGGGTAAAATCACTGAGGAAGCCAAGCCAAGTCAGTAGCGGTGCGTGGGTAAAATTACTGAGGAAGCCAAGCCAAGTCAGTAGCGGTGCGTGGGTAAAATCACTGAGGAAGCCAAGCCAAGTCAGTAGCAGTGCGTGGGTAAAATCACTGAGGAAGCCAAGCCAAGCCAGTAAAACATCCATATTACAACAAATGTTGTGATAGTTGCATTGTTTGCTCTGTAACCCATCCGTCATATACAGTAGGGCTGTGACAACAAAAAGACAGTCACACGGTGGCAGAATGAATTGAACTACGCATACATTTGTTTTATCCCAAAACGGAGAGCAACATCTGTCAGGTGAAGTCCACAAGGCAAATTTAGCATCTAACAAACAGTTACATGACCTGCAACATGGTCAAGCAAGTTAATGTTTTTAACAGTTTACTAAACAACTACTGATTTAGAACCACAGAGTTACCCCAAGTCAGAACAAATAAAACAGGAGCAATGCCATTTCAACTTAAAAATGTAAACATCATCAAATCAACAAGGCTATATATACTTAGTTTAATACACTGAAAACAAACTTAAAGATACCAAAAATACACAAGTAAAAACATTTGTGGGACTCACACTACTTGTAGACTAGTTGAACGCCAGTGTTCTCTTTCATGTTGGAAAATGGTCTATGGCTCTGTCATACATTTTGTTGTCATAAGCTAACTAGCTAAAATGATTGCTAGCCTAACTTCCTCGCATGGGCAACAATGAACCAGCTAATTTAACATGAACCTAAATGGAATAGGCTACATCTAGGCTACATATTGAACCTCAATCGTCTCTGGGCAGTGCAATTTATTTTACCTTTATTTAACTAGGCTAGTCAGTTAAGAACAAATTCTTATTTTCAATGACAGCCTAGGAACAGTAGGTTAACTGCCTGTTCAGGGGCAGGTTGACAAATTTGTACCTTGTCAGCTCGGGGGTTTGAACTCGCAACTTTCCAGTTACTTGTCCAACGCTCTAACCACTAGGCTACCCTGCCACCCCAATAACATATTAATTCATGGCTAGATCAGAATCACCCTCATAATCATTGGCCTGTACAGAGAATTAAGTCAAAACCACAAGTCCAAATCCACATCTCCATCCAATGCTTAGGAAAGGGCCGATTTAGCAAGCTAGCTACTGCGGGACATCAACACAAGTAGACCAGAAACTAAAATTATGTTTTGCTTATGATGTGATTTGATTGGTGTAAAGCCAAATCCAAACTGGCTTCCCTTAGGAGGCATTTTGCTCCACCAGGACAACCTACAGTTGAGTTCAGCTCAACGCTGATTGGCTAATTATGTAATGTTTTTTTAATCAACGGAAGTCAAATGCTTCCTGGCATCAATCAATCAAATGCTACGGCCGCAACATGTCATATTCATTTGGTCCAGACAGCGTCAGATAGATGGTCTATACATACTGAGACAGAGGGAAGATGTTTCCATCGCTTGGTTGATTTCTCCAGTGAGATTCAGACATTTGCAAATTGACTGAAAATTATGAAAACACAGAGAGATAGACAACAACAAAAAAAATCGTATTATTATTTATTTTTTATTGGTCAAATATTTGGGGAAGCCTGGCTTCCCTTGGCATTTATAAATACACGCTACTGGTGCCAGTTACCCTCAAACTACTCTAAGCTTTGCAAAACCCCTGTCAGCCACAGTTTAAAAGAACCCACTGCCATTGATTTTGGTAGTTAAAAATGGTGCCTCACTCAATGTAAGTAGCAGTGTTGTGGACTATAATCCTCCCAGACAACCCCTTCTCTAAAAGGCACATTTAGCAGAGGACAAATGCATTCAGTAAAATGAAAGGATTTTTGAACAGTGGAGTATATTAGCCAAACAGTCACATCTTTAATATTAAGATACCTGTAATCCTCATGCAGGTACTGGTGTGTTTTCTCTTTAAACATCTCCATAACTCTCCCATCCCCAAACTCATCTGTGAGCGCTTCGGATCAGGTTGATGCCATGTGGGAATGTGCAGAATATTGTGTTGGATATCCATGGGAAGTTGATCAGAATCAGGTGGAGGGTTCTGCTCTGCTGGTCTCTGGGAGGATTGGGACTCATAAACGTGCGGAATTCGGTGTGTCCTGCAATGTTCAGTAGGACACACTGTAGCAAAATGCTTTGCAACAGAAAGAGAACATTTGTGTTCTTATTAGTTCTGGTAGTACCTCCCTGTTTCATAATGTTTCAAAAACAAAATCCACCTACTGAACACACCCCAGGTCCTGCGCAGAGAGAGCAAGATGATGGTGAGAGAAGGAGGACTCATAAAGCCGTGCAGGCCCAAGTCCGAAACCAACACATTCTTCTATAGCCCCCATCTGGCTGTGCAGTTCTCCAGCTCCACAGGGACTGTGTCCATGGCCCATTATACACGTGCCTCTTCGTCCATTGTGTGACCTCAGCCAAAGGCACTATGGGACCCCTACCATTTGCCTACGGGGTCATGACTTTGGTATTTTATTAGGATCCCCATTAGCTGTTGCAAAAACAGCAGCTACTCTTCCTGGGGTCCACACAAAACACAAAACATAATACCAAATTACATAGTACAGAACATTAATAGACAAGAACAGCTCAAGGACAGAACTACATACATTTTTTTTAAAGGCACACATAGCCTATATATCAATGCATACACACAAACTATCTAGGCCAGATAGGGGAGAGGCGTTGTGTCGCGAGGTGTTGCTTTATCTGTTTTTTGAAACAAAGTTTGCTGTTTATTTGAGCAATATGAGATGGAAGGAAGTTCTATGCAATTAGGGCTCTATATAATGCTGTACACTTTCTCAAATTTGTTCTGGATTTAGGTAATGTCATGCTGACATGATTTTCTTCACACCCATCACCCATTACATATTTCATAGTTGACACACTAAATATTACAATACATCAGAGGAATGACATGCTACCATGTTGAAGTAACCAAAGAAAAACTTAGCTGATCTTGGATTCATACACATTTTCTTTGCTGGCTGTCTGCATGATGCACCAATTGCAGACCAAGATTCTGTTATCAAATCAGGAAAGAGCCATCAGCTCACAACCAACTACTTACTGTCATAGGTGCAGAACGTAATGTGGCCGTTGATTTTGGCTGACTGATGGTCGTGTGAATCCCAAGGATGGCCTGGAGGATGTCTGCATTTAGCCTTCAATGTATTCTGTACATGTTTTTAAATTCCAATTTTAACATGTTTTTAATTTGCATAATAATATATCAATCAAACAGTCTATCTATTCAAATAAAGTTATGCAGTTACATTGAGGCACAGAGAGAGAGAGCACGAGAGAGAGAGAGAGAGAGAGAGAGAGAGAGAGAGAGCTGTAGCTAGTACTACTAGTACTACTAGTGCACAGTGCTCATAGTCATGTTTTTTCTTTTTTCTTCACTTTCAAGCCTGCCTTTTCCTGAACAGCGGGAAAGCAGTTCGATGTGGGATTATGCATGGGGTTTAGTGGAAAACGGGAACAAAATTTGGTGCAAGACATGGAGTGTGAAATTTAGAGTGACCTGTTTATAGCCGTTTTATAAAAGTGCTAGCGATATCGCGTACTATTTGAATAATTTCATCAAATTAGCAGGAACACAGGAGCGCAGTTTTACCTGCTTGAGTAAAGGGCCTGTGAGAATTCACTATGCGGAGTGAAAAACGTAGCTCTGAAATATTACGTTTTTGAATGGGTCCACGCGACTCTGATCTGAAGTTGCCTGGATGGGATGCACAGTGAGTTTCATCTGTTGTGAAGACGACCTCCTACAGATTTCTCCCGACCAACATGACAAAAAGAAAGAGAACAAGAAACTGTTGAAAAAGGTAGGACACATCACCCATTCCCATAATTAACACACCATCTTTTCATTGATAGCGCAGAAAAGTGGGCACGGAAAATGGCACGTTTTTAATTTGACAATGCATTTAACGGGGCAGGGGGTCTATTCCTAATAGTCTAACTCCTTCATTCACACAATACAAGGTGGCCAACCATGCATTTTTTTGTGAATTAACATTTATCTGTTTTCAGTGGCGATTTTAGCATGTACATCTTGATGGGGCTAAGAAAAAAAAAGTGGGGTGCATGCCAGCAAAGCCACTACACAACACAACACCAAACAATACATTATTTGCACTATAACAGCGACAAACAACAGCAGTCCCAACATCTTACCACTGCTACACCTGGCTATCAGCGGAGCCTTGTCTGGCAGCGAAACAGTTCATTCAGCCTCATTTACTACCTTTTAAAAAAACATAGCTGATATGGCTGACTTGCTTTAATAAACGTGGTTTCTACTGACAATTGAGATGTACAAACTATGGCATAAGGGGGCAACAAGCAGATAAGAGGCAATCCGTAATTTCGATTAAGACATTAATGAGCGAGCTAGGACGGACTAGTCAATATAACTATTTGTTCAGCACTTTTGAAATGTACAGCGACAGAATTCAGAACATGGACCGTTCTTACAGTGTTCTCCCTGTACACCAAGTCAGAACCATAGGATACATATAGGGGGCATATAAGCAGACAATGAAAGCTCTTACAAAATTTGATGATTTACTTTCTCGAAAACATTTTATAATGTAAGTTACATGTGCACGATCAAGTGGGCGAAATTAAGAGGGGAAAATAGACCAAATTATTAGGGTGAGGCACATGGGCTACTAACAGCTTAATACACAACATACACTTAGTATTACTTTCTTAGTTACAGTATAGATATCTCCCTGGCATATTACATAATTTATGCAGCAACATACAATACATTTTTGGACTGAAATTGTTGTCCTGTGCTCACTTGAACAGGAAGTTGACACGGCGTTCCTTCGTGTCCAAATTTTGGCATTATACTTTGTCATCAAAGTCTGACATTTTCTGGACTTATGGTGTTTTCAAGACAACTGGGAACTTGTTTAGCCAGTTGGAGCTCCTTTTTGCCCAAGTTCCCAGTTGTCTTGAACTCATTGAAGTCAGATTTCCTAGTTCCAAGTTAACAGTTGTTTTGATCACGGCAGAAATCATGATTGACAGCATGGCCAATATTATAATATTAAGCTTGGAAAAGAGACCCTTAAACCCTCAATTTGGACCATACACCCACTCCACTGAATAGGAGGCTAGGGATTACTTTGCCATGCTTGCAGTTAGCCGCTGATGCCTTCCAAACCAGTAATTGTTGAATTTGCGATTTCCAACTTGTCGTGTAATGTTTATGTCCAATGACCGATGAGCACCTATACGTTTTATCTATCATTTCTTTTCATTTGACAAGGATTAAAAAGGATTTGCGGGTAGATTTTTGACTTGATTCATGATGATGACTGCTAGCTAAGATTTTGATAGTATGATATTAACATCAGTCCAATCAAAGCTACTGTAGATATAACGTGATTTGACATCATTTTATCTGTGGCCAATGAACTTGAGCCTTCTTGCATGGGCACTTTAATGTAACTCTATGGCAGCACCCAAGGGGCTTGAATGTCTGAGCACTATCCTTCAATTTGGCAGAGATGTAGTGTCCCCATGAGTGACAGAACACTGAGCCAATCACGGCGCAACTGGAGAACATTAGCAACCCCTATTTTCCGCTGGCTGCCCCACCATCATTTTGGAGCTGCCTTACTCAACAAAGCAAAAATGGGGACACAATGTATTATTATTATTTTTTCTTTACATTGTTTGCAAACTGATCTCTAACACTTATTAATTAATGCCAAAATAACATGCAAAACAGGAAACCCTTGATTTTTGTCCGTTTTTTTGCAAAAAATGTGGGGCTCAAAACAAGTGGGGCTCTGCCAGTTCAAAATTGTGTTTAGATATATTTAACCGGTTGAGAGTTTGTCACCCTTGGTGAACATAACTCAGAGAAAATAGATATCACATGTGGCTTTACACAAGGTAAAATTTTGGGTCCGGTACTGTCCAGTTAATATACACTACATTACCAAAAGTGTGTGGACACCGGCTCATCAAATATCTCACTGCAAAATCATGGACATTAATATGGAGTTGGTCCCCCCTTCGCTGCTATAACAGCCTCCACTCTTCTGGGAAGGCTTTCCACTAGATGTTGGAACATTGTTGCGGAGACTTGCTTCCATTCAGACACAAGATTATTAGTGAGGTCTGGCACTGATGTTGGGCAATTACATCTGTCTCGCAGTCAGCGTTCCAAATCATCACTAAGGTGTTATGATGGGGAGGAGGTCAGGGCTCAGAGCAGACCAGTCAAGTTCTTCCACACCAATATTGATAAACCATTTCTGTATGAACCTTGATTTGTGCACAGGGGCATTGTCATGCTGCAACAGGAAAGGGCCTTCCCCATACTGTTGCCACCAAGTTGGAAGCACAGAATTGTCTAGAATGGCAAACCCAGATTCGTCCGTCGGACTGCCAGATGGTGAAGCGCGATTCATCACTCCAGAGAACGCGTTTCCACTGCACCAGAGTCCAATGTAGGCAATCTTTACATCACTCCAGCCGACGCTTGGCATTGCGCATGGTGATTTTAGGCTTGTGTGCGGCTGCTCGGCCAATGAAAACCCATTTCATAAAGCTCCTGACGAAAAGTTATTGTGCTGACGTTGCTTCCAGAAGAAGTTTGGAACTCGGTAGTGAGTGATGTAACCGAGCAATAGTACGCGCTTCAGCGGCAGCTCTAGCATGGCAGATATTTGAAGAACTGACTTGTTGGACAGGTTGCATCCTATAACAGTGTCACAGTGAAAGTCACTGAGCTCTCGGGTAAGGCCATTCTACTGCCAATGTTTGTCTATGGAGATTGCATGTCGGAGTGCACACCTCCAAACTGGGAAATGGCTATTTGACTAAGGAGAGTGATGAAGTGATGCATCAAATTACCTGGCCTCCACAATCACCTGACCTCAACCCAATTGAGATGGTTTGGGATGAGTTGGACAGCAGAGTAAAGGAAAAGCAGCTAACAAGTGATCAGCATATGTGGGAACTCCTACAAGACTGTTGGAAAAGCATTCCTCGTGAAGCTGGTTGAAAGAATGCCAAAGGGTGGCTACTTTGAAGAATCTCAAATATAAAATATATTTTGATTTGTGTAACACTTTTTCGTTTACTACATGATTCCATGTGTATTATTTCAAAAGTTTTGATGTATTCACTATTATTCAGTGTAGAAAATAGTGAAAATAAAGAAAAACCCTTGATAAAGAAATAATGAAAAACCTTTGAATGAATCGGTGTGTCCAAAATTTTGACTTGTACTGTATACTGTATTAGAGTGAGCCATTTCAAGAATCCAGTATTTAAATACATATGCCGTGTGTATAAACACGGTTATTCAAATAAAATTTGCATTAGTAGAAATATTAGAATAAATGATTTTAGGGATACAGTATTTAAATGCACAGTTTTTCAAACTTATGGGTGATTCACGATATAATTTGTTGAACAATTAAAGGTCAAATAGACTGCATTTAAAACAGTCAATAATCTAATGAATATAGAGCTTTTGAAAATATACCTAGGCTGAATATATGCCTTCCACAACCAAGACTTACTAATAATTAAATTATTTTTATCAATATAGTTATACCTTCTTTTTTTGTTGTTGCAATAATCACTGATCTGGCTTTCAAGTCTGTCTATAAAAATTCCCTTCTTTGTTACAAATTTAACCAGAACCATGCGTAATGCACATTCACTAATAATGTAGCAGGCATTACTGAGCATTCAGTTTCCAGAATGAATGTTCATTGGTACATCCATTTAAGTAGTGTCTGCTCTTGCTCTACATTTGAGAAGTTGAACCATAAACAGGGTTCGAAAGGTTAACTTCTCCTCTATTACAGTAAAATAATGTCTCAATGTGTTTCGGATTACATATGAACGATTCTGTTGGACCAAACCTCAAATACAAATAGCGAGTTGAAACTGTTTGTCAGCGAGGAAAAGGGATCTCTCATCTTTGTTGTTGTAAGTGGTTGAGGGAGTGGCTTGGGAGAAAGAGGCGAAACGAGAGGTGTCCAAAATACACCCAATTCGTTTATGCGCTTATTTTGAACTGAACCTTGTCGCCTGCCTTCCCACCTTTGGGACAACGACTTCCTTTGTTAGGGCAGAGACATGAGCATCTCGTCGTTATATACAGATCTCTGGTGTAAATGGGAAGGTGCACAGCACAGAGGAGCGACGGAGACGAGACATAATGAGAACAAGCTGCACACAGAACGTCGAGGTTAAAATGTTGATAAAGTATTATTTCTTCACATTATATGCGCACATTTCATCATGAAATGAGCGGGAAAACAGGATTTTCAAAAAAGGAACTGCTGATGGATGTAGTTTTCTATGACAGAGTTAGAAATGTATATCTGTTAGAAATGTATATCTGTTAGAAATGTATCAAGAGAGGAGATCTAATAGGCTACTTTGAAGCAAGGTAAGACATGCCTCAGAAAACATTCAGGTTTCTAACAATTAAGTATATGTTTTCAAAATACATACTGCCTCCAGCTCATTGCAAAGTGGTGTGTGACGAGTTGATGACGAGTTGATGAAGCCTGCCATCCGTTACCGTCTGATACTTCAAAACAACTGGGAACTTGGACATCTCTGACTTCCGACTTCAGTGCTTTCCAGACAACTAGGGGGGAAAAAAGAACGAGCTACGACTGAAAAATAGTTCTGAATGGTCATCCAACTCGGGAACTCTGGTCTCTTTCCAGAGCTCTGACTTTCCAACCTGAAGATCAGTGTCATGACCTCGTATTCTTCGGAGTTTTCCAGTTGTCTTTAAATTACCACACGGTTAAGGCGCTGTCTGACATATTTTCCACTCAAAGGCACTCTATCTGTGTCCTGTAGGCGTGTGATAAACAGGATATATACGGAATATACTGTACACACACGCCTATTTAATTACACTAGAATGATGCATATGAACCTATAGACCGATAAGCATGACCAGTCAAATGTATTTCAAACGACTGATATTTCCATCAATGAATTGGCTAAAAAGTATTATTTCACAATAGGATTTTTTTTCTCATCTTCTACACAGACACACTGCTCTTACGACCACTCTAATTAATCAGAGACCGACGGCACTTATCCTAATCCTCAGAACAAATGGCCTTCATCAGATGGGAATACATCAGAGCAGAGGAAGGAGAGAAATATTCAGGACACGGGGGAATTTTGGGGATTTACAGAGAGCCCGAGGGAGAGACCACAAGTAACCTACAGGGGCAGAGGGAGAGACCACTACTAACCTACAGGGGCAGAGGGAGAGACCACAACTAACCTACAGGGGGCAGAGGGAGAGACCGCTACTAACCTACAGGGGCAGAGGGAGTGACAACAATTAACCTACAGGGGGCAGAGGGAGAGACCACAACTAACCTACAGGGGCAGAGGGAGAGACCACTACTAACCTACAGGGGGCAGAGGGAGAGACCACAACTAACCTACAGGGGGCAGAGGGAGAGACCACTACTAACCTACAGGGGGCAGAGGGAGAGACCACTACTAACCTACAGGGGCAGAGGGAGAGACCACTACTAACCTACAGGGGCAGAGGGAGTGACAACAATTAACCTACAGGGGCAGAGGGAGAGACCACAACTAACCTACAGGGGGCAGAGGGAGAGACCACTACTAACCTACAGGGGGCAGAGGGAGAGACCACAACTAACTTACAGGGGCAGAGGCCACAACTAACTTACAGGGGACAGAGGGAGAGGCCACAACTAACTTACAGGGGCAGAGGGAGAGACCACAACTAACTTACAGGGGACAGAGGGAGAGACCACAACTAACTTACAGAGGACAGGGGGAGAGGCCACAACTAACTTACAGAGGACAGGGGGAGAGGCCACAACTAACCTACAGAGGCCACAACTAACTTACAGGGGCAGAGACCACAACTAACTTACAGGGGACAGAGGGAGAGACCACAACTAACATACAGAGGCAGAGGCCACAACTAACTTACAGGGGCAGAGGCCACAACTAACTTACAGAGGCAGAGGGAGAGGCCACAACTAACTTACAGTGGGCAGAGGGAGAGGCCACAACTAACTTACAGAGGCAGAGGGAGAGGCCACAACTAACCTACAGGGGGCAGAGGGAGAGACCACAACTAATCTACAGGGGGCAGAGGGAGAGACCACTACTAACCTACAGGGGGCAGAGGGAGAGACCACTACTAACCTACAGGGGCAGAGGGAGTGACAACAATTAACCTACAGGGGGCAGAGGGAGAGACTACTACTAACCTACAGGGGGCAGAGGGAGTGACAACAATTAACCTACAGGGGGCAGAGGGAGAGACCACTACTAACCTACAGGGGGCAGAGGGAGTGACAACAACTAACCTACAGGGGGCAGAGGGAGAGACCACTACTAACCTACAGGGGGCAGAGGGAGTGACAACAATTAACCTACAGGGGCAGAGGGAGAGACCACAACTAACCTACAGGGGGCAGAGGGAGAGACCACAACTAACCTACAGGGGGCAGAGGGAGAGACCACAACTAATCTACAGGGGGCAGAGGGAGAGACCACTACTAACCTACAGGGGGCAGAGGGAGAGACCACTACTAACCTACAGGGTCAGAGGGAGTGACAACAATTAACCTACAGCGGGCAGAGGGAGAGACCACAACTAACCTACAGGGGGCAGAGGGAGAGACCACAACTAACCTACAAGGGGCAGAGACCACTACTAACCTACAGGGGGCAGAGGGAGTGACAACAATTAACCTACAGAGGGCAGAGGGAGAGACCACAACTAACTTACAGGGGACAGGGGCCACAACTAACTTATAGGGGACAGGGGTCACAACTAACTTACAGGGGACAGAGGGAGAGACCACAACTAACTTACAGGGACAGAGGGAGAGACCACAACTAACTTACAGGGGACAGGGGCCACAACTAACTTACAGGGGACAGAGGGAGAGACCACAACTAACTTACAGAGGACAGGGGGAGAGACCACAACTAACTTACAGGGGCAGAGGGAGAGACCACAACTAACTTACAGGGGACAGAGGGAGAGGCCACAACTAACTTACAGGGGACAGGGGCCACAACTAACTTACAGGGGACAGAGGGAGAGACCACAACTAACTTACAGGGGACAGAGGGAGAGACCACAACTAACTTGCAGGGGACAGAGGGAGAGACCACAACTAACTTGCAGGGGACAGAGGGAGAGACCACAACTAACTTACAGAGGCAGAGGGAGAGACCACAACTAACCTACAGTGGGCAGAGGGAGAGGCCACAACTAACCTACAGGGGGCAGAGGGAGCGACCACAACTAACCTACAGGGGGCAGAGGGAGAGACCACAACTAACCTACAGGGGGCAGAGGGAGAGACCACAACTAACCTACAGTGGGCAGAGGGAGAGGCCACAACTAACCTACAGGGGGCAGAGGGAGAGACCACAACTAACCTACAGGGGGCAGAGGGAGAGACCACAACTAATCTACAGGGGGCAGAGGGAGAGACCACAACTAACTTACAGAGGACAGGGGGAGAGACCACAACTAACTTACAGGGGCAGAGGGAGAGACCACAACTAACTTACAGGGGACAGAGGGAGAGGCCACAACTAACTTACAGGGGACAGGGGCCACAACTAACTTACAGGGGACAGAGGGAGAGACCACAACTAACTTACAGGGGACAGAGGGAGAGACCACAACTAACTTACAGGGGACAGAGGGAGAGACCACAACTAACTTACAGGGGACAGAGGGAGAGACCACAACTAACTTACAGGGGACAGAGGGAGAGACCACAACTAACTTACAGGGGGCAGAGGGAGAGACCACAACTAACTTACAGGGGACAGAGGGAGAGACCACAACTAACTTACAGGGGACAGAGGGAGAGACCACAACTAACTTACAGGGGACAGAGGGAGAGACCACAACTAACTTACAGGGGACAGAGGGAGAGACCACAACTAACTTACAGGGGGCAGAGGGAGAGACCACAACTAACTTACAGGGGACAGAGGGAGAGACCACAACTAACTTACAGGGGACAGAGGGAGAGGCCACAACTAACTTACAGAGGACAGAAGTATCATAGATTTCAATATGCTCACTAAAAAGGCTATTTTGCGTTTGAGCAATGCAAAAACTGACAGCAGCTCTTTTCAGAATCTTAAATTGACCTTTTGGCACAGCCAAGGGGCTTGTAGCGGAAGAAAGAAAACAGTGCTTGGAATACCTGTCATGACTCGTGACTCTGTAAAGCAGTGCAAGCCTCATGGCCCTGTTGACTTGCAGCATCTAGTCTACCCTACACAGTCTGGTGTGGCGCACACAGATGCCCCCATCAAAAGCTGCGAAGACTGTGCTTCCCAACATTCTCTTGTGTAACACGTGATCCTGAGGACACAAGGTAGATGACCTTTATTCTGTGACACAGGCTAACGAGACTGACATTGTAGCTGTTGACCGAGTCTTGGTTAAAGGAAGATGTCCCAGACTCAATAGTCAGTCTTTAAGGCTATAGTCTGCATAGAAAGGACAGAGTAACCTCATGTGGTTAGGTTGTAGCCATGCATAATGCACAGCATCTATCACAAGTTTTACTGGACCTTGAGGACGACGGCTTTGAGTATGACAGAGGCCATCTCTCCTACCACGTACGTCTGCTGTCCTCTATAACCCTGCCAAAATGTTCTAAGGAGGCCCGATCTGAGTCCCAGGTCCTGGAATATCCCCCAAAATGCCTGAGTACTATTCAACGCAGATATAGTCGTTAAGGTGTGTGATTCTTGGTGATACTACTATTCAACACAGATATAGTCGTTAAGGTGTGTGATTCTTGGTGATACTACTATTCAACACAGATATAGTCGTTAAGGTGTGTGATTCTTGGTGATACTACTATTCAACTCAGATATAGTGGTTAAGGTATGTGATTCTTGGTGATACTAACACCCTGTAACATGGTTCATTATCCGTTTGGACTAAAACAAGTGGTGTCAAAACCAGCTAGAGGCTCCAATCAACTTCACTCCATCACCAGCCCACCTGCCACCGATTGGTTGTTCTGACCATCAAACCATATTCTGTTCAGCTGGCCTATGGCCAAACACACCATCAAGATAAGTGTTCAGACTGCGCTGCACCCCTGAATCTAAGAGGCTCTTAGTTCTCCAACTCAATATAGAAGATTCCAGTGCGGTGTATCAAGCTAAAGTTGACATCAACCAGGCCATTGGAAGGAGCAACATCACAACACCTGATAAGCCATGGATGACTCTTCAAATAAAGGAGCTCATTGTCGATAGGCAGAGAGTTTTCCAATCAGAGGACAACCGTGAGTACAAGGGACTGCTCCAAAGTGACATGTCTCATCCAATATGCTAAGAAAATATACTACGAGGATGAAGTCTCTCATCTCAGGACCAAGGACAGTGAAAACTGGTTAAAGTCCATTACAAAGCTAATGTGAGCTGCAGAAAACCTGAGTGGGAGAGTTGACACAAAGACAGAAGAGGAGTGTGAAACCCTGAGTCTTCACTTGTCTTCTGTGTGGAAGGACGTCACATGCAACATGCCAAGCTCGGCGGTTGAAAACAGAATCTTGGCAAACTTCATTACTGAAACGTACAGTAATGGACAGGTCAAGATGCTTCTTTTCAAGGTGAATGGGAGGAAACAAGCTGGTAAAGACTGCACCCCTGCCTGGATTCTCAAGAGATACAGTACATTGAGGAGCTTGCCCCTGTTTTGATCGGCTTGTTCAATGCTTGCCTAGAAATTGGACATTTCCCCTCCTAGTGGAAAGACTCACTAGTCTGGGAAGTACCCAAGAAAGTCAGACCACAGTTCCCTTAGGACTATCGTTAGATCAGTGCCCTCAGGACTATAGTCGGATCAGTACCCTCAGGACTGTCGTTAGATCAGTTCCCTCAGGCCTATAGGCAGAGCAGTTCCCTCAGGACTATTGTCAGATCAGTTCCCTCAGGACTATAGGCAGAGCAGTTCCCTCAGGACTATCGTTAGATCAGTTCCCTCAGGACTATAGTCAGATCTGTTCCCTCAAGACTATAGTCAGATCAGCTCCCTCAGGACTATCGTCAGATCAGTTCCCTCAGGACTATCGTCAGATCAGTACCCTCAGGACTGTCGTTAGATCAGTTCCCTCAGGACTGTCGTTAGATCAGTTCCCTCAGGACTATCGTTAGATCAGTTCCCTCAGGACTATCATCAGATCAGTTCCCTCAGGGCTATCATCAGATCAGTTCCCTCAGGGCTATCATCAGATCAGTTCCATCAGGACTATCGTCAGATCAGTACCCCAGGACTGTCGTCAGATCAGTTCCCTCAGGACTATCATCAGATCAGTTCCCTCAGGACTATCGTCAGATCAGTTCCCTCAGGACTATCATCAGATCAGTTCCCTCAGGACTATCGTCAGATCAGTTCCCTCAGGGCTAGCGTCAGATCAGTTCCCTCAGGACTATCATCAGATCAGTTCCCTCAGGACTATCGTCAGATCAGTTCCCTCAGGGCTACCGTCAGAACAGTTCCCTCAGGACTATCGTCAGATCAGTTCCCTCAGGGCTATCATCAGATCAGTTCCCTCAGGACTATCGTCAGATCAGTTCCCTCAGGACTATCGTCAGATCAGTTCGCTCAGGGCTATAGTCAGATCAGTTCCCTCAGGGCTATCATCAGATCAGTTCCCTCAGGACTACCGTCAGATCAGTTCCCTCAGGGCTATCATCAGATCAGTTCCATCAGGACTATCGTCAGATCTCCTTTCTGAGCTGTGTTGGCAAGGTCTATTAAGGAATTCTGAAGGACCTACTACTACAGGAAACTGAGTCTGCAATTTGTAGTTTGCAGCATGGTTTCATGAAAAGCAGATCGACTGTGACAGCCTTGATGCCCGTGGCACAAAGCTGGCAGATTTCTGTCGACGCAAATTTGATGTCGACCCCACCTTCATTGATTTCACACAGGCCTTTGACACTATCTACAATGAACAATTTCTACACTCTCTAAGCAGACTAGGCACTTCGAAAGCACATCTGTCTCTCAATCCACAGCTATCTTTTAAAAGAGACGGAATTCACCCTAACCACAATGGTGGATTCCAGGATTATTTTCAGCAAAATTGCAAACTCTTTTAGAGCCTGACAGGGTCTGGTAGTGCTCCAGTCCTCCCTTACCGAATAAGCGACAGAGGCCTTGGAAAGCATATCAGCTCCTGTAGAAATGTCACTATGGTTAGTGTGAGTAACCTAATTTATGTTCCTCTAGCTCTGCCTTCTAATGAGTTTATACAAACTGTCATATCCTACCATTCTGATAGATTGGAGACTGTCAGAAAACGTGGTTGTAACGTTAATACGTAATTTGGTTGTTATTACGTTGGTTACCTCGAAACAGATGCCCAAGGGGCAGAGTGGCCCACACTCATTGAATATGGCACTTTTAGGCCTCCCGGGTTGCGCAGTGGTCTAAGGCACTGCATCGCAGTACTAACTGTGCCACCAGAGATTCTGGGTGGCACACTGTCGCAGCCGGCCGCGACCGGGAGCCCCATGTGGCGGTGCACAATTGGCCCAGCGTCGTCCGGGTTAGGGAGGGTTTGGCCGGCAGGGATATCCTTGTCTCATCGCGCATTTCCACATTTTGTTACGTTACAGCCTTATTCTAAAATGCATTAAAGATATATTTTCCATCATCAATCTACACACAATACCCCATAATGAAAAAGCAAAAAATATAATTTTGTTGACATTTTTGCAAAAGAAACGCTGCAGAGATGGTTGTCCTTCTGGAAGGTTCTGCCATCTCCACAGAGGAACTATGGAGCTCTGTCAGAGTGACCACCGGGTTGTTGGTCACCTCCTGACCAAGGCCCTTCTCCCCCGATTGCTCAGTTTGTGCCTCGACACGATCCTGTCTCTGAGCTCCACGGATAATTCTTTCAACCCCATGGCTTGGTTTGTCAGCTGTGGGACCTTTTATAAACAAGTGTGTGACTTTCCAAATCATGTTCAATTAATTTCATTTACCACAGGTGAACTCCAGTCAAGTTGTAGAAACATCTCTACAATGATCAATGGAAACAGAATTCACCTGAGCTCAATTTCAAATCTCATAGCAAAGGGTCTGAAAACTTATGTAAATAAGGTATTTCATGTTTTTATGTTTAATACATTTGCAAACATTTCTAAAAACCTGTTTTTGCTTTGTCATTATGGAATATTGTGTATAGATTGTTGAGGACAAGCTTTTATTTAATACATTTTAGAATAAGGTTGTAACGTAGCAAAATGTGGAAAAAGTCAAGGGGTCGGAATACTTTCCGGATGCATTGTATCTAAGAAGGCAAAATGCCAGACTGGCTCATTTCTAACTTGGTCACTAATAATCAGAATAATTTGAGAGTGCTCTTCTCGACCATGGATGGCCTGATAAATGCTCTAGTCTACAATACCACATAAGGCACTATGGAGTTATTTGCCCTGGAAAGTTACGTGCTCAGGAAACTGACATCACACCTTAAGCCTTTTACCGGCCTTCTCGATCCTATCCCCACCACCTTCTTGAAAACGTTTTTTAATTGCATATTGTTAATCACTCCCGTTACACAGGCACTTTCCCTACTGCCTTAGAAACCACTATTGTTAAACCCCTTCTGAAGAAAAGTTATCTAGATTCTTCAGCTTTTTAGCAATTTTCAACCTTCCATTCTTAAGCAAAATTCTGCTGAAATTGGTTTTCAAAAAGCAACATTATTTAAGTGCCAACAGTACTTTTAAATAATTCCAATCTGGTTTTCTTGCCCACCACAGCACAGAGACAGCGTTAGTTAAAGTGGTAAATTATCTTAGAGCCAACACAGATGCCAGACAGCTCTCTGTCCTTGTTATCTTGGATTTAAGTGCTGCATTCGACACTGTTGACCATAATGTCCTGCTGGACAGACTGGAGAAAAGGCTTGGCCTCTACGGTCCAGTTCTAAATTGGTTCAGGACCTATTTAACCGGTCTAAAGTTTTGTCACCCTTGGTGAACACAACTCAGAGAAAGTAGATATCACGTGGTGTTCCACAAGGATTGATTTTGGGTCCGATGCTATTCAGTTTACACTGTACAGTAGGAGTCGGATGAAGAAACCTGTGCCATTGCCGAAAGTGTTCAGTATCGTTGCCCCTTACCATTAAGCCCTATCTCCTCCCATAGCTGTCTGCTATCATTCAACATTGCAGACGTGTTTTGTTCCCTGGTGAATGCTGTGTTATTTTTAGATATCTTTTTCAGACACTAGCCCCACCTCAACATGCACAGATGCAGGCATGAACACACTCCTTTCACTGCCAGTAGCTTACCAATTGTTTTTGGCTTTCTTTGGCTCAGTTGTTTTCTTGTCTGTCTACTGTCATAACACGGTTAAGCTGAGGTTGCCTGACTCAAATACCTGTCATGCATCAAACAAATGGGTGCAAAAATCTATTGGTTGTTGCTGATCCGAGGTACGACCACACAATATGAGAAGTGACAATAACCCACATGTTTATGTGTTTCCCGTTAGTTCACTCTCATGTTAACCACAGGTACAGCACTGCAGAAAGAAAGACGGGTGAGAGACAGAATAATGGAAGGATAACTAACCCCTCCTCCCACCTCCACCTTGTGTGGAGGGCTTTGTGCTGAGTGGTTCTATAGAAGGCGGATGTTGTGTAATGCCACCAAACACCTGGACCTCATGGAGGGCACGTCTCTCCAAAGAGAGGGAAAACAACCGGTTGCACAATATCTGGACTAGGAGAAAAGGCGGGTGGATTTGATAGCTTACAGGGTCCTTTTGAAGCATCGACGTGAAAGGATTTGCTACCCTGGAACATAGAATCAAGGAGTTGCCAACAGTGGCTAAAGTTTGAAGACAGTGGATAGAAAGGGGCAAAGATAAAAATCAGTGTTTCGGTGATCAACACATTAATTACTAGTGGATTGTGCCAATAATTGTGCCCATAAATGCATATTTTTTAAGTTGTGGGACGATAGCGTGGAATTTTAAGGTACAAAGACCTTGAATTATTTGAAGCAACTAAAGGTCAATGATTCAAAGCACCTTTGAAGGGACAGTTCATCTACATGAGAAATTCTCCTTGTCCAATGGGTACCTAAAGTAGTCCATAGACCCTAAAGAGAGTCAATATACAGTACTAGTCAAAAGTTTGGACACACCGACTCATTCAAGGGTTTTTCTTTATTTGACTATGTTCTACATTGTAGAATAATAGTGATGAAATCAAAACTATGAAATAACACATATCGAATCATGTAGTAAACAAAAAATGTTTTAAAAAATCGAAATATATTTTATATTTTAGATTCTTCAAAGTAGCTACCCTTTGCCTTGATGACAGCTTTGCACACTCTTGGCATATATTATGTTATATATATTATGTTATATATATATATACAGTTGAAGTCGGAAGTTTACATACACCTTAGCCAAATATATTTAATTTCAGTTTTTCACAATTCCTGACATTTATTCTTAGTAAAAATTTCCTGTTTTAGGTCAGTTAGGATCTCCACTTTATTTTAAGAAGGTGAAATGTCAGAATAATAGTAGAGAGAATGATTTATTTCAGCTTTTATTTCTTTCATCACATTTCCAGTGGGTCAGAAGTTTACATACACTCAATCAGTATTTGGTAGCATTGCCTTTAACTTGTTTAACTTGGGTCAACCTTTCAGGTGGCCTTCCACAAGCTTCTCACAATAAGTTGGGTGAATTTTGTCCCATTCCTCCTGACAGAGCTGGTGTAACCTAGTCAGGTTTGTAGGCCTCCTTGCTCGCACAGGCTTTTTCAGTTCTGCCCATACATTTTCTATAGCATCGAGGGCAGGGATTTGTGGTGGCCAATCCAATACCTTGACTTTGTTGTCCTTAAGCCATTTTGCCACAACTTTGGAAGTATGCTTGGGGTCATTGTCCATTTGGAAGACCCATTTGCGAACAAGCTTTAACTTGCGTACTATTGTTTGTACAGATGAACGAGGTACTCTCAGGCGTTTGCTCCCAAGGATGAACCAGACTTGGAGGTCTACCATTTGTTTTCTGGAGTCTTGGCTGATTTCTTTTGATTTTCCCATGATGTCAAGCAAAGATGCACTGTGTTTGAATGTAGGCCTTGAAATACAGTACACCAACAGGTACACCTCCAATTGACTCAAATTAGCCTATCAGAAGCTTCTAAATAAATGACATCATTTTCTGGAATTTTCCAAGCTGTTTAAAGGCACAGTCAACTTATTGTATGTAAACTTCTGACCCACTTGAATTATGTTACAGTTAATTATAAGTGAAATAATCTGTCTGTAAACAATTGTTGGAAAAATGACTTGTGTGTCATGGACAAAGTAGATGTCCTAACCGACTTGTCAAAACTATAGTTTGTTAACAAGAAACTTGTGGAGTGGTTGAAAATCAAGTTTTAATGACTCCAACCTAAGTGTATTCAAACTTACGACTTCAACTATCTATCTATCTATCTATCTATCTATCTATCTATCTATCTATCTATCTATCTATCTATCTATCTATCTATCTATATATATATATATATATATATATATACTGTATTATAAATATATATATATTTTTTAAAACTTTGCTACAGCTTAGTATTTAGGTCTGAAGGTGATTTTGATGTAATATCTGGAACATTGAATAATGCTTTTCCCAAGCGGTAGCTAGTTAAACAAACCCAGATCTGGTGAACTGACCTTTTAAAAAGCCATCCTCTCACCATCTAAAGCCAGAAATCCATGTGTCTGACCCCTGCTATATGAATTCCAACCAAATTGACATTCTCTTGGCAGGGGGTTCCCCAGATTCTGTGATTACCTGATAAGGTATGTGGTGAAGTGAAGGTTACCCTACCTACCATCCTGTGCTGCATTCCAGCGGGCTCTTGGCTATGGGGGAAACAGAGTGGTCTCTGTGCTGTGTCTCTGGGTCAGCGTCGTCTACCTCTTGCCTGCCAGCACTGACCCGCCTAGGCCCCAAACATACCCTTCTCTGTCCATTTCTCTCATGGAAAAGTGCCCACTTGTTTAAATGCCTGACCTGGGAATGAGTTTACATGAATGACCTGGGAATGAGTTTACATGCCTGACCTGGGAATGAGTTTACATGAATGACCTGGGAATGAGTTTACATGAATGACCTGGGAATGAGTTTACATGCCTGACCTGGGAATGAGTTTACATGAATGACCTGGGAATGAGTTTACATGAATGACCTGGGAATGAGTTTACATGCCTGACCTGGGAATGAGTTTACATGAATGACCTGGGAAAGAGTTTACATGAATGACCTGGGAATGAGTTTACATGCCTGACCTGGGAATGAGTTTACATGCCTGACCTGGGAATGAGTTTACATGCCTGACCTGGGAATGAGTTTACGTGCCTGACCTGGGAATGAGTTTACATGCCTGACCTGGGAATGAGTTTACATGCCTGACCTGGGAATGAGTTTACATGCCTGACCTGGGAATGAGTTTACATGAATGACCTGGTAATGAGTTTACATGTATGACCTGGGAATGAGTTTACATGCCTGACCTGGGAATGAGTTTACATGTATGACCTGGGAATGAATTTACATGAATGACCTGGGAATGAGTTTACATGCCTGACCTGGGAATGAGTTTACATGTATGACCTGGGAATGAGTTTACATGAATGACCTGGGAATGAGTTTACATGCCTGACCTGGGAATGAGTTTACATGTATGACCTGGGAATGAGTTTACATGCCTGACCTGGGAATGAGTTTACATGCCTGACCTGGGAATGAGTTTACATGCCTGACCTGGGAATGAGTTTACATGCCTGACCTGGGAATGAGTTTACATGAATGACCTGGGAATGAGTTTACATGCCTGACCTGGGAATGAGTTTACATGCCTGACCTGGGAATGAGTTTACATGCCTGACCTGGGAATGAGTTTACGTGCCTGACCTGGGAATGAGTTTACATGCCTGACCTGGGAATGAGTTTACATGCCTGACCTGGGAATGAGTTTACATGCCTGACCTGGGAATGAGTTTACATGCCTGACCTGGGAATGAGTTTACATGAATGACCTGGTAATGAGTTTACATGTATGACCTGGGAATGAGTTTACATGCCTGACCTGGGAATGAGTTTACATGTATGACCTGGGAATGAATTTACATGAATGACCTGGGAATGAGTTTACATGCCTGACCTGGGAATGAGTTTACATGTATGACCTGGGAATGAGTTTACATGAATGACCTGGGAATGAGTTTACATGCCTGACCTGGGAATGAGTTTACATGTATGACCTGGGAATGAGTTTACATGCCTGACCTGGGAATGAGTTTACATGCCTGACCTGGGAATGAGTTTACATGCCTGACCTGGGAATGAGTTTACATGCCTGACCTGGGAATGAGTTTACATGAATGACCTGGGAATGAGTTTACATGCCTGACCTGGGAATGAGTTTACATGCCTGACCTGGGAATGAGTTTACATGTATGACCTGGGAATGAGTTTACATGCCTGACCTGGGAATGAGTTTACATGTCTCCAAGTGAAGTATATCCTTCTCATTTTATCTTGCATGCCTATACGCACACTGAGCCTTTCAGCTATGCTCAGTCATTTCCATATTAATTTCCTAGTGTAAGTATATCCAATAAAATACACATATCCCTATTTTCTATTCATTTTTTTTCTCTCGTAAAAAAAGGGAACTTACGATGTTGGATAAGATCCATTTAGCACTGATTGCTCATATACCAGAGCAGTTGTGTAGCAAAATGTGTACCCACTCTGTGAGACAGAGAAAACAAGGCCGTGGTTGCCATGTAACTCTTATCTTTGTTCGCTGCACACATCTCATGTCAGGCACAAATAAATGTCAGATTGAGAATGGACACATTGTTATGCTTTCTCAGCTGTGCCTGTTGAATAGAGTTTTGTGTCTGAATAGTGTCCACTGGGAGCAGTACATGTATTTGTATGGCCTCTGTACCTATCCCATGACAGTAGTAAATCAGACAGTGGACTTACAGAGTTGTTTACAATCCATCAGCACATGAACGTAGGATAGCAGGAGAGGTAGCAAGCAAGGGGGTTGATTGACTTGGTTGGTTCCATGTGGGTTGAGAATACGGTTATGGCTGTGTCTTGGTCAAGGTTATGGTTATGGTTAGGGTTTAGGTGGTTAACTTGAATGTGTGAACAGCCTGTAGTTGTGGAAACTCTAGAACCTCTGTGATGATGGGATGAGACGGAGAATCCATTCACTGGCTGGCGAGAGTGGACACACACTGCACATAGTCTATAAACTCAGAGAAAACAAGAGCTGTTAGCTTTGTAATCAGAGCACCCACCCTTTTCTGAGTGTCCTCTCCTTCTCTCCCTTTGTCGACTCCCTGTCCGTCTTACATATGGAAAACTATCAATATCAAACCCATCAATTTAAGCTAGGGATTTCCACCGCTGTCGCACTTCCACGTCCGCGGTGAAAAGTGACAGAGCTAGAGCAGTGTTTGTCAGACCATGAGACATCCCGAAAATTGGTCTTCTCAAAAAAATTATCTAAATTATCTGTAGCGTCCAGAGACTGTTTAGTGCCAAAAATAAGGGCAAAAATAAGAGCTAAATACATGTAAAAAAATATATATATAATAATGTTTCCTGATCTTTCTTATATCTCTGAGATATAGGACAGACACGTCAGAACAAACTTCCTTTCAATTTTTTTGGGGGGCGTGGGGGAGGACTATCTGTTGTTCCCTGTAGTGAATCTGTTATTCAATGTGTTTGTGTGGGTGCTATTCATAAAATAATAGCTTTATACTTCAAGGGGGCTTAAATTTCAAAATGACCTTCTTAAAACAATTCCATATGTTAACTTAGAACCCCCCCAAAGATAAATAAAAAATACAGAAATCTTCCCCGTATGATGCAAAACGCAGCATCATATAATGCAAAACACATCATAAGGGTATTATTTCTGTATTTTGAAACAAGCTAAACATTTTGGGACGATGTCAACAATGGACTAATGAAACAAATTCCAAAAGATCGTTTTTGGTGGAGTTTTCCTTTAAGCATTAATGTGTTCGGGAATTGTTAGCTAGATTACTTGTTGGTTATTACTGCATTGTCGGAACTAGAAGCACAAGCATTTCGCTACACTCGCACTAACATCTGCTAACCATGTGTATGTGACAAATACAATTTGATTTGATTTGATTTGAGGCAGCACCAGCCTGTTCTATAATGTGTTATTGAATTTCAATCTCATACCAAACTTGAAAGAATAGAGTTATACTAGACATTTGATATGCCCCCATCAAGCAATACGCCATGGTAAGCCCTCTCTGACTTTAGATTGCAGAGGAGGAAAAACTATGAAGTTAATGTTGCTTACAAGAAAGCAATGTTTAGACTTCACACACTCAATGTTAAGTGCTAGGAAGGTTGGCACAAAGGACTGCAAGAGTTAGGTTTCAGTGAGGGAAGGTGTCTGTGAATAGCACCCAATTTACAGGAAATAGACGCCCACTGACAAGGACTTAAGAGTTGCTCCGAAATAATGATTAGCCAATGACTGTTAAGAATTTGACAGATTCTAGAGCGTATTAGTTCAGCTTACGTTTTGTTGAATTTATACAAAATACACTTACTTTAAAAAAAAGACAACTCTCTGACTGTTTGAGTAAAGGAATGGTTTGGGGTCAAAAGATGTGTGAAGGAGATGGATGGATATTTCTTTCCGAAACAGACTTTCAAGACTTTACAGATTCAGTAATGTGGAAAAGTCACCCACAAAGACTCTGACATGGACAGACAATGCGACACAAAGAGCGTTAATACAATCACTTAGAGTGGCTTTAAAGCAGTTGGCAAAGCTTTGAGGATGGAATGACAGTGGAAATGATGATAGATTAAAGCCCAGGGTGAACTGTATTTCCCAGAGTCACAGTTGCCGCCCCGTTTAAAGGAGGCCTAACTTAAACACCTCTATTCTGAAGCTTGTGGCATGAGAGGAACATAATGATCTATTTCCAAGCATCTACATTTCTTTGTGGGCCTGATGAATGTAGCCTTTATGCTGCCGTTTTGTTGACATTTCTCTGCTGTGGGGATTTTCTAGCGTTCTTTCTTAATACTTGGCAGAGCAACGTGGCGTTCGCCCTTGGCAACCAGAACTCCTTCAAAGTCCTCTCTACTGCATGTGTAGTGTCACAAAACTTATCACGGAGATGGACAAGGACCCAGGCTCTCCCAGGGTGCTTCACATTCTCCTAATCGCCTGTAGTGTGGCTTTTGATGATGTTTGCTACCAGACTGTGGCCACTCTCTTGTCTTGGTCTCTTTGGCTGCGCTGGGATGCCATTGAGCTCCGGATGTAATTAGTGCTACAGCGTAGCAAAGCTGGGCAGGGCTGCCTAGGTCAGCCAATCATGTTCTTATCATCGGGAGACTGTTTTTCTCCACGGAAGTAATAAATCCCCCTTTTTGACATGCTGCATTTGCTCTGAATACACACAAGAAGAAAAGCCACAGATTTCTCTCCATTTCACACCAAAGCTCATAACAAGTCTAGGCAGATCATTGCAGCCAACTCGCCCTCATTATTTTTTTAAAGGTTTGCACACTTCCACATTCGGCAGCCGAGGAATTTGGAATTCCATAGGTATGCAATGCTGGGCATATACTGTACATGCATAATGATGGTCATGGAATTCCATAGGTATGGAATGCTGGGCATATACTGTACATGTATAATGATGGTCATGGAATTCCATAGGTATGGAATGCTGGGCATATACTGTACATGTATAATGATGGTCATGGAATTCCATAGGTATGGAATGCTGGGCACATACTGTACATGTATAATGATGGTCATGGAATTCCATAGGCATGGAATGCTGGGCATATACTGTACATGTATAATGATGGTCATGGAATTCCATAGGTATGGAATGCTGGGCACATACTGTACATGTATAATGATGGTCATGGAATTCCATAGGCATGGAATGCTGGGCATATACTGCACATGTATAATGATCCGGGTTGGAGCGAGTGGTCGCATCCGCACTTCGGTCCGCAGGTAGTATAACTTTTCATTACATTTCATTATAGTACAACGGTTTGATTTGTCTAATCTTAGCAATTTCTTCTTAGCTAGCTACATAGCCGTCATTGTATCAAAGATAATTGCGTAATTATCGTATTTCGTCGTCCTAACGTAGTCTACACTGCTATCTGCCCAGCAGCTAGCCAGCTAGCAAACGTCCACCGTTTACCGAATAGCAGCACCGTAGAAACTATTACACTCAACTGAACAACTTGATTAGTGTAGTGTTAGCTAGCTACATAGTTGTCTTTGCTGTCTTCGTATCCAAGATAATTGTGTAGTTTAGAGTGTGTAGTTTTAGAGTGATTATCTTAATTTACCGAGGTTAGCTAGCCAGCTATTTGTTGTCCTTAACGTAGGAGACACTGCTAGCTAGCCAACAGCTAGCCAACGTCTACCGAATAGAACTTCCGCACTCAACAACCCGGTCCGCTTCGCTCCACAGGTAGTATCACATTTTCATTTAATTTCATTACAGTACAACGGTTTGATTTGTTTGATCGTAGCTAGCTACATAGCTAGCTACATAGCCGTCTTTGTATCAAAGATAATTGTGTAGTCTAGAGCGATTTTCTAGGTTAGCTAGCCAGCTATTGTCCTTCTTTTAACGCAACGTAACGTAATCAACACTGCTAGCTAGCCAGCTAGCCCCCGAATAGCAGCACTGTAAAAACTATTACACTCAACGGAACGACTTGATTAGTGTAGTGTCAACAACGCAGCCACTGCCAGCTAGCCTACAAAGTCAACAACGCAGCCACTGCCAGCTAGCCTACTTCAGCAGTACTGTATCATTTTAATCATTTTAGTCAATAAGATTCTTGCTACGTAAGCTTAACTTTCTGAACATTCGAGACGTGTAGTCCACTTGTCATTCAATCTCCTTTGCATTAGCGTAGCCTCTTCTGTAGCCTGTCAACTATGTGTCTGTCTATCCCTGTTCTCTCCTCTCTGCACAGACCATACAAACGCTCCACACCGTGTGGCCGCGGCCACCCTAATCTGGTGGTCCCAGCGCGCACGACCCACGTGGAGTTCCAGGTCTCCGGTAGCCTCTGGAACTGCCGATCTGCGGCCAACAAGGCAGAGTTCATCTCAGCCTATGCCTCCCTCCAGTCCCTCGACTTCTTGGCACTGACGGAAACATGGATCACCACAGATAACACTGCTACTCCTACTGCTCTCTCTTCGTCTGTCCACGTGTTCTCGCACACCCCGAGAGCTTCTGGTCAGCGGGGTGGTGGCACCGGGATCCTCATCTCTCCCAAGTGGTCATTCTCTCTTTCTCCCCTTACCCATCTGTCTATCGCCTCCTTTGAATTCCATGCTGTCACAGTTACCAGCCCTTTCAAGCTTAACATCCTTATCATTTATCGCCCTCCAGGTTCCCTCGGAGAGTTCATCAATGAGCTTGATGCCTTGATAAGCTCCTTTCCTGAGGACGGCTCACCTCTCACAGTTCTGGGCGACTTTAACCTCCCCACGTCTACCTTTGACTCGTTCCTCTCTGCCTCCTTCTTTCCACTCCTCTCCTCTTTTGACCTCACCCTCTCACCTTCCCCCCCTACTCACAAGGCAGGCAATACGCTCGACCTCATCTTTACTAGATGCTGTTCTTCCACTAACCTCATTGCAACTCCCCTCCCCCTACTCGGATGGTATCGCGCCGTCCCAACCTTCGCTCTCTCTCCCCCGCTACTCTCTCCTCTTCCATCCTATCATCTCTTCCCTCTGCTCAAACCTATCTCCTGATTCTGCCTCCTCAAGCCTCCTCTCCTCCCTTTCTGCATCCTTTGACTCTCTATGTCCCCTATCCTTCAGGCCGGCTCGGTCCTCTCCTCCCACTCCGTGGCTCGACGACTCATTGCGAGCTCACAGAACAGGGCTCCGGGCAGCCGAGCGGAAATGGAGGAAAACTCGCCTCCATGCGGACCTGGCATCCTTTCACTCCCTCCTCTCTACATTTTCCTCCTCTGTCTCTGCTGCTAAAGCCACTTTCTACCACTCTAAATTCCAAGCATCTGCCTCTAACCCTAGGAAGCTCTTTGCCACCTTCTCCTCCCTCCTGAATCCTCCTCCCCTCCCCCTCCTCCCTCTCTGCAGATGACTTCGTCAACCATTTTGAAAAGAAGGTCGACGACATCCGATCCTCGTTTGCTAAGTCAAACGACACCGCTGGTTCTGCTCACACTGCCCTACCCTGTGCTCTGACCTCTTTCTCCCCTCTCTCTCCAGATGAAATCTCGCGTCTTGTGACGGCCGGCCGCCCAACAACCTGCCCGCTTGACCCTATCCCCTCCTCTCTTCTCCAGACCATTTCCGGAGACCTTCTCCCTTACCTCACCTCGCTCATCAACTCATCCCTGACCGCTGGCTACGTCCCTTCCGTCTTCAAGAGAGCGAGAGTTGCACCCCTTCTGAAAAAAACCTACACTCGATCCCTCCGATGTCAACAACTACAGACCAGTATCCCTTCTTTCTTTTCTCTCCAAAACTCTTGAACGTGCCGTCCTTGGCCAGCTCTCCCGCTATCTCTCTCAGAATGACCTTCTTGATCCAAATCAGTCAGGTTTCAAGACTAGTCATTCAACTGAGACTGCTCTTCTCTGTATCACGGAGGCGCTCCGCACTGCTAAAGCTAACTCTCTCTCCTCTGCTCTCATCCTTCTAGACCTATCGGCTGCCTTCGATACTGTGAACCATCAGATCCTCCTCTCCACCCTCTCCGAGTTGGGCATCTCCGGCGCGGCCCACGCTTGATTGCGTCCTACCTGACAGGTCACTCCTACCAGGTGGCGTGGCGAGAATCTGTCTCCTCACCACGTGCTCTCACCACTGGTGTCCCCCAGGGCTCTGTTCTAGGCCCTCTCCTATTCTCGCTATACACCAAGTCACTTGGCTCTGTCATAACCTCACATGGTCTCTCCTATCATTGCTATGCAGACGACACACAATTAATCTTCTCCTTTCCCCTTCTGATGACCAGGTGGCGAATCGCATCTCTGCATGTCTGGCAGACATATCAGTGTGGATGACGGATCACCACCTCAAGCTGAACCTCGGCAAGACGGAGCTGCTCTTCCTCCCGGGGAAGGACTGCCCGTTCCATGATCTCGCCATCACGGTTGACAACTCCATTGTGTCCTCCTCCCAGAGCGCTAAGAACCTTGGCGTGATCCTGGACAACACCCTGTCGTTCTCAAATAACATCAAGGCGGTGGCCCGTTCCTGTAGGTTCATGCTCTACAACATCCGCAGAGTACGACCCTGCCTCACACAGGAAGCGGCGCAGGTCCTAATCCAGGCACTTGTCATCTCCCGTCTGGATTACTGCAACTCGCTGTTGGCTGGGCTCCCTTCCTGTGCCATTAAACCCCTACAACTCATCCAGAATGCCTCAGCCCGTCTGGTGTTCAACCTTCCCAAGTTCTCTCACGTCACCCCGCTCCTCCGCTCTCTCCACTGGCTTCCAGTTGAAGCTCGCATCCGCTACAAGACCATGGTGCTTGCCTACGGAGCTGTGAGGGGAACGGCACCTCAGTACCTCCAGGCTCTGATCAGGCCCTACACCCAAACAAGGGCACTGCGTTCATCCACCTCTGGCCTGCTCGCCTCCCTACCACTGAGGAAGTACAGTTCCCGCTCAGCCCAGTCAAAACTGTTCGCTGCTCTGGCCCCCCAATGGTGGAACAAACTCCCTCACGACGCCAGGACAGCGGAGTCAATCACCACCTTCCGGAGACACCTGAAACCCCACCTCTTTAAGGAATACCTAGGATAGGATAAAGTAATCCTTCTCACCCCCTTAAAAGATTTAGATGCACTATTGTAAAGTGGCTGTTCCACTGGATGTCATAAGGTGAATGCACCACTTTGTAAGTCGCTCTGGATAAGAGCGTCTGCTAAATGACTTAAATGTATGGTCATGGAATTCCATAGGCATGGAATGCTGGGCATATACTGTACATGTATAATGATGGTCATGGAATTCCATAGGTATGGAATGCTGGGCACATACTGTACATGTATAATGATGGTCATGGAATTCCATAGGTATGGAATGCTGGGCATATACTGTACATGTATAATGATGGTCATGGAATTCCATAGGTATGGCATGCTGGGCATATACTGTACATGTATAATGATGGTCATGGAATTCCATAGGTATGGAATGCTGGGCATATACTGCACATGTATAATGACGGTCATGGAATTCCATAGGTATGGAATGCTGGGCATATACTGTACATGTATAATGACGGTCATGGAATTTAGCCCCCGTGTGTTTGTCCAGTAGAAATACAGCCCTTGTGCAGCCACGGTAAATGTCTGTAGGAAATGAAAGTGTTTCATGTGGTTGGGTTTGTTTGTGTCACACAGTTAGCTGAATAAAGGACTCAGTGAGTAGGGTGGTATAAGTAAAGTCCTTAAATATATAGACCTCCAAGTTTCTGATTTCTTAGTTTCCCGATCTTAGTTTTGTATCTATTTTATTTTCATTGAGGCATTACGAAGGAATAGGAGTTATATGTTTTAATATATATATATATATACCATAACAGTTGTTGGAGAAAATGTAATTATGTCGTGGCTTCATTATAGAATCCATGACATCGTTATTTATAGTCAGGGGAGAGTAGAAACCCAACACTCTACTGTAATTACTGCACATGTGTCATGTTGTCTTCACTGATCACCAGTTTATAGAGTGAGCCTGTCATGATGCCTCTCCCTATGTAACTGTGGATGGGATTCCTAATCAAATCACACCATGGATCCCCGGGAATACTTCACATACAGTATGCTGCATACACAAAGCTTAATTTACAGACAGTACATTTAATCACAGGTTTAGTCTGGCACACAATGGAAAGCTTTTTTGATTATGAAGCTAATCTGGTCATTGTAGGACCTCTGAAAAGAGTGAGGCCGCTGCTATGTGTGTATCTTCTCTGGGGTTGTGTCTCACTGACATGGACTTTGCGTATCCTGAACTCCCTTGAGACAAATCGTTATGCTGTTATGGACAGCCCAATGGTTGCATAGTGGCTGTTATGGACAGCCCCAGGGTTGCATAGTGGCTGTTATGGACAGCCCCAGGGTTGCATAGTGGCTGTTATGGACAGCCCCAGGTTTGCATAGTGGCTGTTATGGACAGCCCAATGGTTGCATAGTGGCTGTTATGGACAGCATAAGAGTTGCATAGTGGCTGTTATGGACAGCCCCAGGGTTGCATAGTGGCTGTTATGGACAGCCTAAGAGTTGCATAGTGGCTGTTATGGACAGCCTAAGAGTTGCATAGTGGCTGTTATGGACAGCCTAAGAGTTGCATAGTGGCTGTTATGGTATGGACAGTCTAATGGTTGCATAGTGGCTGTTATGGACAGCCTAAGAGTTGCATAGTGGCTGTTATGGACAGCCTAAGAGTTGCATAGTGGCTGTTATGGACAGCCTAAGAGTTGCATAGTGGCTGTTATGGACAGCCTAGGAGTTGCATAGTGGCTGTTATGGACATATTTGGACTTTTTGTCCACAGAATTTCAAGGCTGTGTTCTTTTCAATGTGTTTTGTTACCCTGAGCTATGATCTGAAACTGGCTAGGGAAAACCAGACTAGGTGCTGTGGCTCGTTGGCCGCCCCTATAGGGTCTGAAACTTTTCTTTAGCATTGACAACACTGCAGAAAATAGGGGGCGGTTTCCTGGAGACAGAAAAGCCTAGTCCTGGACCAAACAGCTATTTCAATAGAGATTCCCCTTTGAATATGCTTTTTAGTCCAAGACTAGGTTTAATCTGTGTCCAGGAAACCACCCCTAGTTTTTTCTAGCAATGCTGGTGTATTTACACTGAACAAAAATATAAACCCCACATGTAAAGTGTTGGTCCAATGTTTCATGAGCTGAAATAAAAGATCCCAAAAGATTTCCATACTCTCAAAAAAAGCTTATTTCTCTACATTTTTTGTGCCCAAATTTGTTTACATCCCTGTTAGTGAGCATTTCTCCTTTGCCAAGATATTCCATCCACCTGGCATCCACCTGACATCAAGAAGCTGATTAAACAGCATGGTCATTACACAGGTGCACCTTGTGCTGGGAACAATAAAAGGCCACTCTAAAATGTGAGGTTTTGTTACACAACACAATGTCACAGATGTCTCAAGTTTTGAGGGAGCTTGCAATTGGCATGCTGACTCTTGGAAGGTCCACCAGAGCTGTTTCAAGGGAATGTAATGTTCATTTCTCTATCATAAGCCGCCTCCAAAGTTGATAGAGAATTTTGCAGTACATCCAACCGCAGACCCTGTGTATGGTGTTGTGTGGGTGAGCGATTTGCTCACGTCAACGTTGTGAACAGAGTGGTGGGGTTATGGAATGGGCAGTATGGTGTTGTGTGGGTGAGCGATATGCTCACGTCAACATTGTGAACAGAGTGGTGGGGTTATGGAATGGGCAGTATGGTGTTGTGTGGGTGAGCGGTTTGCTCACGTCAACGTTGTGAACAGAGTGGTGGGGTTATGGAATGGGCAGTATGGTGTTGTGTGGGTGATAGGTTTGCTCACGTCAACGTTGTGAACAGAGTGGTGGGGTTATGGAATGGGCAGTATGGTGTTCTGTGGGTGAGCGATATGCTCACGTCAACGTTGTGAACAAAGTGGTGGGGTTATGGAATGGGCAGTATGGTGTTGTGTGGGTGAGCGATATGCTCACGTCAACGTTGTGAACAGAGTGGTGGGGTTATGGAATGGGCAGGCATAAGCTACGGACAATGAACACCATTGCATTTTATCGATGTCATTTTGAATGCACAGAGATAACGTAACGAGATCAGGAGGCCCATTGTCATGCCATTCATCCGTTGCCATCACCTCATGTTTCAGCATGATAATGCACAGCCCCGTGTCGCAAGGATCTGTACACAATTCCTGGAAGTTGAAAATGTCCCAGTTCTTCTAATAGCCTGATCAACTCTATGCGAAGGAGATATGTCACACTGCATGAGGCCAATTGTGGTCACACCAGATACTGACTGGTTTTCTGATCGACGCCCCTACTTTTTTTGCGACCAGCAGATGCATATTTGTATTCCTAGTCATGTGATATTCATAGATCAGAGCCTAATACATTTATTTAAATTGACAGATTTCCTTACATGAACTGTAACTTTAATTGTTGCGTTAATATTTTTTGTTCAGTTTAGTGTTACTTTCACTAGCGTTGCTTTCAGTTGTATTGGGTTTGTACAAAAACAGTCCGTGGGAAGCAGGGCAGTTAAATACAATTCCATTACAACTTACTGTGCCGGTGGGCAGGACGGTTAGTCATTATGACGGGGGAGATTTGAGACAAAATATTTAAAGGATCGTATTATTAAACATACTTTCCAAATGTGTGTCTCTGCTTGCCTTCTGTCAAAATAAAAGTTCCCCACATGTTATTCATTTTTTGTCCACATACAGTATTGAGCAGGACTTTTAGGTAAGTAGAGATGAAGTGGGTCTACCACAGACCCTCGTTGGGAAAGTCTGTTTCAATAATATGATTTTAAATGACTTAAATGTAAATGTAAATGTTAAATCCCCCCCCGTCATAATGACCAACGTCCTGCCCACCGGCACAGTAAGTTGATAGGGAATTCATATTTAACCTTTTGTGCAAGCCTATACAATTGCAAGCAACGCTAGCGTATGTAAATACACCCTCTTTCCTAAAAAGCACCTATGCAGTCATCTGCACCACCAGCACTCAAGCAAATGAAGATAGCACAGATGGAGGCTTGTTTCCCTGCACTTACTCAGCAACTGGACAAAAATGTGGGTTTCCATGACAGTTTTATCTTCTTGAGACATATGAGTGATGCTGTGATTATTTGATGCCTGGCGTTATACTGACGTTATGACTGAAGAGGAGCAGGCATGAAAGTAAGTGAAGAAGGCAAAAATAAACAGACAATTGACATTCCACGGCCTCTGTCAAGCTGGGACCTCACATCTAGACAAAACAAGTATGTTGTTGCTCCTGTTGTCCTCCAGGAACCTGCTGTCTGATTCATCTCTAACGGTACGTGGTTTATCTTAGTCTTCACATCACTGTCACAAAGTTATCATAAGGAGCTCGACAACAAAAGGTTTCTGGATTGAGGCATACACACCTAGTTGTGTTACAGCCTGGATTCGAACCAGGATGTCTGTAGTGACGCCTCTAGCACTGAGATGCACTGCCGTGGACCGCTGTGCCACTCGGGAGCCCCATGCTTGTGGTATGGACAGCCTGTGCTCTCTGGTCTGTGGTCTCTGGTCTGTGGTCTCTGGTCTGTGGTCCATGGCACGGGCAGTCTGTGGTCTCTGGTCTGTGGTCTCTGGTCTGTGGTCCATGGCATGGGCAGTCTGTGGTCTCTGGTCCGTGGTCTGTGATCCGTGGCATGGACAATGTGTGTCTTGTGTGACCCCAACACACCAGAGCTGAATTATCACTAATACCTTTAATGGCCAAATGGCCAAAAGCAGTGCACTAAATAGGGAACATTTGGGCTTTTTTGACGCAGACCATGTGATGGTGGACACCTTGCTTAATTTCCTCATGGGAATCATCTAGAGTTAAAATAGACCCTTCTACTGAGCAACAATAAAGTCATTTTTTGATGTTCCAGGCATATTGCTTACTATATTTCTGCTGCAAAATCTAGAGAGCACGAGAACCAGTATTCATTGAAAATAAAGGTATTTAAAACATATTGGCTTACTATTTAAAAATAAGATGGAGAGTTTTTGGCGCAGGTAAAACTGACTAGTGTTTGCTAACACTACCTACCTTGGTGCAGGTACAGCCGACTAGCGTTTCCTAATACTACCTACCTTGGTGCAGGTACAGCCGACTAGTGTTTGCTAACACTACCTACCTTGGTGCAGGTACAGTCGACTAGTGTTTGCTAACACTACCTACCTTGGTGCAGGTACAGCCGACTAGTGTTTGCTAACACTACCTACCTTGGTGCAGGTACAGCCGACTAGTGTTTCCTAACACTACCTACCTTGGTGCAGGTACAGCCGACTAGTGTTTGCTAACACTACCTACCTTGCAGCAGGTACAGCCGACTAGCGTTTGCTAACACTACCTACCTTGGTGCAGGTACAGCCGACTAGCGTTTGCTAACACTACCTACCTTGGTGCAGGTACAGCCGACTAGTGTTTGCTAACACTACCTACCTTGGTGCAGGTAAAGCCGACTAGCGTTTGCTAACACTACCTACCTTGGTGCAGGTAAAGCTGACTAGTGTTTGCTAACACTACCTACCTCGGTGCAGGTACAGCCGACTAGCGTTTGCTAACACTACCTACCTTGGTGAAGGTACAGCTGACTAGCGTTCGCTACCTAGCATAAGACACCGCCATTTGGACGAGATCTCCTTTGCCCTTGAAACCAACCTTTCCCTTCTCTCCACGTGTCCTTATGTTGTAGTCCCCAATATCCCTGTGTTTTCTTCCAGCATGGCCTTGTCCCATGTCAATCCCAACAGGAGGGCTGCCTTATCAAATCCTTACCAGAGGTCACACGTGCCCACACTGCATTTGCCTCTGTGATACTCTGCAAAGCATAATATATTTAAGCAATAAGGCACGAGGGGTTTGGGATATATGGCCTATATACCACGTCTAAGGGCTGTTCTTATGTATGACGCAACGCAGAGTGCCTGGACACAGACCTTAGCTGTGGTATATTGGCCATATATCACAAACCCCCAAGGTCCCTTATTGTTATTATAAACTGGTTACCAACGTAATTACAGCAGTAAAAATACATGTTTTATCAAACCCGTGATATACGGTCTGATATATCACGGCTGTCAGTCAATCAGCTTTCAGGGCTCGAACCACCCAGTTTATAATATATAGTATAAATCCAAAAGCATTAAGAATGGTGATGTTATATTATATTTTCATTCGTAGCATGTAAGACACGATATCCATTGTCCACTCATCTTTAGCCATCAGGGATCATCATCCACATGTATTGCTGCATTAACATGGATGACGGATAGCACATTTGGAGTGTATTGACTTAATGCATGACCAATCTGCCCTGTAACTCTCGTTGGTTTCTTGGAAAGCATCCAGGAGATGTCGCAATCCACGGTCCACCCTTATGAGGGGGCGTGGTGCGACCTCGGTGAGAATGTCCCCAAGGTCCCAGTGAGTGGGTGTGGTGCTGTGTTTACAGTTATTTCCATCTCACCCTCTCACACACACACACACACACACACACACTGTTGTTCTGGACAGGCTCTTCCTGCTGGTCACAGTGTTTCCTGTGCTGAGCCTGTTGGTGGAAAGTGTTTTTTTATCTCCCTCCATGATGGTGTTGGAGAACACTCACCATCCAATCAGCTTCCTCTGCTGTCCTGGCCGCTGCTAGGGAACTCACCATCCAATCAGCTTCCTCTGCTGTCCTGGCCGCTGCTAGGGAACTCACCATCCAATCAGCTTCCTCTGCTGTCCTGGCCGCTGCTAGGGAACTCACCATCCAATCTGCTTCCTCTGCTGTCCTGGCCGCTGCTAGGGAACTCACCATCCAATCAGCTTCCTCTGCTGACCTGGCTGCTGCTAGGGAACTCACCATCCAATCTGCTTCCTCTGCTGTCCTGGCCGCTGCTAGGGAACTCACCATCCAATCAGCTTCATCTGCTGACCTGGCCGCTGCTAGGGAACTCACCATCCAATCTGCTTCCTCTGCTGTCCTGGCCGCTGCTAGGGAACTCACCATCCAATCAGCTTCCTCTGCTGACCTGGCCGCTGCTAGGGAACACACCATTCAATCTGCTTCCTCTGCTCTCCTGGCCGCTGCCAGGGAACACACCATCCAATCAGCTTCCAATACTGACTTGGCTGCTACTAGGGAACACACCATCTAATCTGCTTCCTCTACTGACCTGGCCGCTGATAGGGAACACACCATCCAATCAGCTTGCTCTACTGACCTGGCTGATGCTAGGGAACTCACCATCCAATCAGCTTCCTCTGCTGACCTGGCAGCTGCTAGGGAACTCACCATCCGATCTGCTTCCTCTGCTGTCCTGGCTGCTGCTAGGGAACTCACCATCCAATCAGCTTCATCTGCTGACCTGGCCGCTGCTAGGGAACTCACCATCCAATCTGCTTCCTCTGCTGTCCTGGCCGCTGCTAGGGAACTCACCATCCAATCAGCTTCCTCTGCTGACCTGGCCGCTGCTAGGGAACACACCATTCAATCTGCTTCCTCTGCTCTCCTGGCCGCTACTAGGGAACACACCATCCAATCTGCTTCCTCTACTGACCTGGCCGCTGCTAGGGAACACACCATCCAATCAGCTTGCTCTACTGACCTGGCTGATGCTAGGGAACACACCATCCAATCTGCTTCCTCTACTGACCTGGCTGCTGCTAGGGAACACACCATCCAATCTGCTTGCTCTACTGACCTGGCTGATGCTAGGGAACACACCATCCAATCAGCTTCCAATACTGACTTGGCTGCTACTAGGGAACACACCATCCAATCAGCTTCCAATACTGACCTGGCTGATGATAGGGAACACACCATCCAATCAGCTTCCAATACTGACCTGGCTGATGCTAGGGAACACACCATCCAATCAGCTTCCTCTGCTGTCCTGGCTGCTGCTAGGGAACACACCATCCAATCAGCTTCCAGTACTGACTTGGCTGCTACTAGGCAACACACCATCCAATCAGCTTCCTCTGCTGTCCTGGCTGCTGCTAGGGAACACACCATCCAATCAGCTTCCAATACTGACTTGGCTGCTACTAGGGAACACACCATCCAATCAGCTTCCAATACTGACTTGGCTGCTACTAGGGAACACACCATCCAATCAGCTTCCAATACTGACTTGGCTGCTACTAGGGAACACACCATCCAATCAGCTTCCAATACTGACTTGGCTGCTACTAGGGAACACACCATCCAATCAGCTTCCAATACTGACTTGGCTGCTACTAGGGAACACACCATCCAATCAGCTTCCAATACTGACTTGGCTGCTACTAGGGAACACACCATCCAATCAGCTTCCATTACTGACTTGGCTGCTACTAGGGAACACACTATCCAATCAGCTTCCAATACTGACTTGGCTGTTACTAGGGAACACACCATCCAATCAGCTTCCAATACTGACTTGGCTGCTACTAGGGAACACACCATCCAATCAGCTTCCATTACTGACTTGGCTGCTACTAGGGAACACATTGTTCTGGGTGTCTTTATATATACCCACTTTCATGAGCACTCACATATTTTGCATTGCTTTCATTTCATACACAAACTGAGTTGAACACCGTATCAACACCACCCTTGCTACTTTCCTTACATAGTATAATCTCTCCTTATCTGAAAAACACTCTTCTATTTAATATCTATTGTTGTGTTAGACCAGAGGTGTATAAAGATATGGGCGTCCATGACGTTACAGTAAGGCTGATGATGATAAGAGGTGTTTGAAAGACAATACAGGATTGTGTTGGGACAAAATATTCCACATATCTGCCTTAGGGTATCAATAAGAGAGGCATGTGCCCTACAGCTTTAACATTGTAGCTAGATTCTGGGACTTAATATTAATATTTGTATTATATATATATATATACAGTATACTGTCGTGGCCAAAAGTTTTGAGAATGACACAAATATGAATTTTCACAAAGTCTGCTGTCTCAGTGTCTTTAGATATTTTTGTCAGATGTTACTATGGAATACTGAAGTATAATTACAAGCATTTCATAAGAGTCAAAGGCTTTTATTGACAATTACATGACGTTGATGCAAAGAGTCAATATTTGCAGTGTTGACCCTTCTTTTTCAAGACCTCTGCAATCCGCCCTGGCATGCTGTCAATTCAATTCTGGGCCACATCCTGACTGATGGCAGGCCATTATTGCATAATGAATGCTTGGAGTTTGTCAGAATTTGTGGGGTTTTGTTTAGAGGCGGTTGGAAACTGTTCCTGGATGGTTCGGAGAAGTCTGTTAACTGTCAGCCTTGTCATGTTATCATCATTAGTCTGTTAACTGTCAGCCTTGTCATGTTATCATCATCAGTCTGTTAACTGTCAGCCTTGTCATGTTATCATCATCAGTCTGTTAACTGTCAGCCTTGTCATGTTATCATCATCAGTCTGTTAACTTTCAGCCTTGTCATGTTATCATCATCAGTCTGTTAACTGTCAGCCTTGTCATGTTATCATCATCAGTCTGTTAACTGTCAGCCTTGTCATGTTATCATCATCAGTCTGTTAACTGTCAGCCTTGTTATGTTATCATCATCAGTCTGTTAACTGTCAGCCTTGTCATGTTATCATCATCAGTCTGTTAAATCAAATCAAATCAAATCAAATTTATTTATATAGCCCTTCGTACATCAGCTGATATCTCAAAGTGCTGTACAGAAACCCAGCCTAAAACCCCAAACAGCAAACAATGCAGGTGTAAAAGCACGGTGGCTAGGAAAAACTCCCTAGAAAGGCCAAAACCTAGGAAGAAACCTAGAGAGGAACCAGGCTATGTGGGGTGGCCAGTCCTCTTCTGGCTGTGCCGGGTAGAGATTATAACAGAACATGACCAAGATGTTCAAATGTTCATAAATGACCAGCATGGTCGAATAATAATAAGGCAGAACAGTTGAAACTGGAGCAGCAGCACAGTCAGGTGGACTGGGGACAGCAAGGAGTCATCATGTCAGGTAGTCCTGGGGCACGGTCCTAGGGCTCAGGTCCTCCGAGAGAGAGAGAAAGAAAGAGAGAATTAGAGAGAGCATATGTGGGGTGGCCAGTCCTCTTCTGGCTGTGCCGGGTGGAGATTATAACAGAACGTGGCCAAGATGTTCAAATGTTCATAAATGACCAGCATGGTTGAATAATAGTAAGGCAGAACAGTTGAAACTGGAGCAGCAGCATGGCCAGGTGGACTGGGGACAGCAAGGAGTCATCATGTCAGGTAGTCCTGGGACATGGTCCTAGGGCCCAGGCCAGTTGAAACTGGAGCAGCAGCATGGCCAGGTGGACTGGGGAAAGCAAGGAGTCATCATGTCAGGTAGTCCTGGGGCATGGTCCTAGGGCTCAGGTCCTCCGAGAGAGAGAAAGAAAGAGAGAAGGAGAGAATTAGAGAACGCACACTTAGATTCACACAGGACACCGAATAGGACAGGAGAAGTACTCCAGATATAACAAACTGACCCTAGCCCCCGACACATAAACTAATGCAGCATAAATACTGGAGGCTGAGACAGGAGGGGTCAGGAGACACTGTGGCCCCATCCAAGGACACCCCCGGACAGGGCCAAACAGGAAGGATATAACCCCACCCACTTTGCCAAAGCACAGCCCCCACACCACTAGAGGGATATCTTCAACCACCAACTTACCATCCTGAGACAAGGCCGAGTATAGCCCACAAAGATCTCCGCCACGGCACAACCCAAGGGGGGCGCCAACCCAGACAGGCCGACCACAACAGTGAATCAACCCACCCAGGTGACGCACCCCCCCAGGGACGGCATGAGAGAGCCCCAGTAAGCCAGTGACTCAGCCCCGTAACAGGGTAGAGGCAGAGAATCCCAGTGGAAAGAGGGGAATCGGCCAGGCAGAGACAGCAAGGGCGGTTCGTTGCTCCAGAGCCTTTCCGTTCACCTTCCCACTCCTGGGCCAGACTACACTCAATCATATGACCCACTGAAGAGATGAGTCTTCAGTAAAGACTTAAAGGTTGAGACCGAGTTTGCGTCTCTGACATGGGTAGGCAGACCGTTCCATAAAAATGGAGCTCTATAGGAGAAAGCCCTGCCTCCAGCTGTTTGCTTAGAAATTCTAGGGACAATTAGGAGGCCTGCGTCTTGTGACCGTAGCGTACGTCTAGGTATGTACGGCAGGACCAAATCAGAGAGATATGTAGGAGCAAGCCCATGTAATGCTTTGTAGGTTAGCAGTAAAACCTTGAAATCAGCCCTTGCTTTGACAGGAAGCCAGTGTAGAGAGGCTAGCACTGGAGTAATATGATCAAATTTTTTGGTTCTAGTCAGGATTCTAGCAGCCGTATTCAGCACTAACTGAAGTTTATTTAGTGCTTTATCCGGGTAGCCGGAAAATAGAGCATTGCAGTAGTCTAACCTAGAAGTGACAAAAGCATGGATTAATTTTTCTGCATCATTTTTGGACAGAAAGTTTCTGATTTTTGCAATGTTACGTAGATGGAAAAAAGCTGTCCTCGAAATGGTCTTGATATGTTCTTCAAAAGAGAGATCAGGGTCCAGAGTAACGCCGAGGTCCTTCACAGTTTTATTTGAGACGACTGTACAACCATTAAGATTAATTGTCAGATTGTTAACTGTCAGCCTTGTTATGTTAGCATCATCAGTCTGTTAACTGTCAGCCTTGTTATGTCATCATCATCAGTCTGTTAACTGTCAGCCTTGTCATGTCATCATCATCAGTCTGTTAACTGTCAGCCTGGTCATGTCATCATCAGTCTGTTAACTGTCAGCCTGGTCATGTTATCATCAGTCTGTTAACTGTCAGCCTGGTCATGTTATCATCAGTCTGTTAACTGTTAGCCTGGTCATGTTATCATCAGTCTGTTAACTGTTAGCCTGGTCATGTTATCATCATCAGTCTGTTAACTGTCAGCCTGGTCATGTTATCATCAGTCTGTTAACTGTCAGCCTGGTCATGTCATCATCAGTCTGTTAACTGTCAGCCTTGTCATGTCATCATCATCAGTCTGTTAACTGTCAGCCTGGTCATGTCATCATCAGTCTGTTAACTGTCAGCCTGGTCATGTCATCATCATCAGTCTGTTAACTGTCAGCCTGGTCATGTTATCAACATCAGTCTGTTAACTTTCAGCCTGGTCATGTTATCATCATCAGTCTGTTAACTGTCAGCCTGGTCATGTCATCATCAGTCTGTTAACTGTCAGCCTGGTCATGTTATCATCATCAGTCTGTTAACTGTCAGCCTTGTCATGCTATCATCATCAGTCTGTTAACTGTCAGCCTGGTCATGTTATCATCAGTCTGTTAACTGTCAGCCTGGTCATGTCATCATCATCAGTCTGTTAACTGTCAGCCTTGTCATGCTATCATCATCAGTCTGTTAACTGTCAGCCTTGTCATGTCATCATCAGTCTGTTAACTGTCAGCCTTGTCATGTTATCATCATCAGTCTGTTAACTGTCAGCCTTGTCATGTTATCATCATCAGTCTGTTAACTGTCAGCCTGGTCATGTCATCATCAGTCTGTTAACTGTCAGCCTTGTCATGTTATCATCATCAGTCTGTTAACTGTCAGCCTTGTCATGTTATCATCATCAGTCTGTTAACTGTCAGCCTGGTCATGTCATCATCAGTCTGTTAACTGTCAGCCTGGTCATGTCATCATCAGTCTGTTAACTGTCAGCCTTGTCATGTCATCATCATCAGTCTGTTAACTGTCAGCCTTGTCATGTTATCATCATCAGTCTGTTAACTGTCAGCCTTGTCATGCTATCATCATCAGTCTGTTAACTGTCAGCCTTGTCATGTCATCATCATCAGTCTGTTAACTGTCAGCCTGGTCATGTCATCATCATCAGTCTGTTAACTGTCAGCCTTGTCATGTCATCATCATCAGTCTCAGTCTGTTAACTGTCAGCCTTGTCATGTCATCATCAGTCTGTTAACTGTCAGCCTTGTCATGTCATCATCATCAGTCTCAGTCTGTTAACTGTCAGCCTTGTCATGTCATCATCATCAGTCTGTTAACTGTCAGCCTGGTCATGTCATCATCAGTCTGTTAACTGTCAGCCTGGTCATGTTATCATCAGTCTGTTAACTGTCAGCCTGGTCATGTCATCATCAGTCTGTTAACTGTCAGCCTTGTCATGTCATCATCAGTCTGTTAACTGTCAGCCTGGTCATGTCATCATCAGTCTGTTAACTGTCAGCCTGGTCATGTTATCATCATCAGTCTGTTAACTGTCAGCCTGGTCATGTTATCATCATCAGTCTGTTAACTGTCAGCCTGGTCATGTCATCATCAGTCTGTTAACTGTCAGCCTGGTCATGTTATCATCAGTCTGTTAACTGTCAGCCTGGTCATGTTATCATCATCAGTCTGTTAACTGTCAGCCTTGTCATGTCATCATCAGTCTGTTAACTGTCAGCCTGGTCATGTTATCACCAGTCTGTTAACTGTTAGCCTTGTCATGCTATCATCATCAGTCTGTTAACTTTCAGCCTTGTCATGTTATCATCATCATGTGATAATCAACTGATGAGGGTTGAAAACAGTGCTAGTTTTGTAACAGCACTATGATAGGGCCATTGACCTGCAATGTGTAGGATAATCCAGTAGAGGGTATGGAAAGTATAATGTCAACAACATAGAAAGACTGTTTTCCTTCAGTTTGTAGGATACAGACATGGTGGTCCAATCTACTACATGTTGGGTGAGTGTGAAGCTGAGCCCCTACAGTTTGTGTGTGTGTGTGTGTGTGTGTGTCTGCTCACAGCTTTCTTAAAACCATCTTTATAATGTTACAATACAAGTAATCTCTATAATGTAACATACTAAATCCTCTCCATAATGTAACATAATAAGTCCTCTCTATAATGTAACATAATAAGTCCTCCATGAAGTTGATGCAAAGTCAATATGTGCAGTGTTGACCCTTCTTTTTCAAGACTTTTGCAAGCCTCCCTGGCATGCTGTCAATTAACTTCTGGGCCACATCTTGACTGATGGCAGCCCATTCTTGCATAATCAATGCTTGGAGTTTGTCAGAATTTGTGGGGTTTTGTTTGTCCACCCGCCTTTTGAGGATTGACCACAAGTTCTCAATGGGATTAAGGTCTGGGGAGTTTCCTGGCCATGGACCCAAAATATCAATGTTTTTTTCCCCGAGCCACTTAGTTGTCACCTTTGCCTTATGGCAAGGTGCTCCATCATGTTGGATAAGGCATTGTTCGTCACCAAACTGTTCCTGGATGGTTGGGAGAAGTTGCTCTCGGAGGATGTGTTGGTACCATTCTTTATTCATGGTTGTGTTTTTATTATTATTTTTTTAATTTCACCTTTATTTAACCAGGTAGGCTAGTTGAGAACAAGTTCTCATTTGCAACTGCGACCTGGCCAAGATAAAGCATAGCAGTGTGAACAGACAACACAGAGTTACACATGGAGTAAACAATTAACAAGTCAATAACACAGTAGAAAAAATGGGCAGTCTATATACAATGTGTGCAAAAGGCATGAGGAGGTAGGCGAACAATACAATTTTGCAGATTAACACTGGAGTGATAAATGATCAGATGGTCATGTACAGGTAGAGATATTGGTGTGCAAAAGAGCAGAAAAGTAAATAAATTAAAAACAGTATAAAAACAGTATGGGAATGAGGTAGGTGAAAATGGGTGGGCTATTTACCAATAGACTATGTACAGCTGCAGCGATCGGTTAGCTGCTCGGATAGCTGATGTTTGAAGTTGGTGAGGGAGATAAAAGTCTCCAACTTCAGCGATTTTTGCAGTTCGTTCCAGTCACAGGCAGCAGAGTACTGGAACGAAAGGCGGCCAAATGAGGTGTTGGCTTTAGGGATGATCAGTGAGATACACCTGCTGGAGCGCGTGCTACGGATGGGTGTTGCCATCGTGACCAGTGAACTGAGATAAGGCGGAGCTTTACCTAGCATGGACTTGTAGATGACCTGGAGCCAGTGGGTCTGGCGACGAATATGTAGCGAGGGCCAGCCGACTAGAGCATACAAGTCACAGTGGTGGGTGGTATAAGGTGCTTTGGTGACAAAACGGATGGCACTGTGATAGACTGCATCCAGTTTGCTGAGTAGAGTGTTGGAAGCCATTTTGTAGATGACATCGCCGAAGTCGAGGATCGGTAGGATAGTCAGTTTTACTAGGGTAAGCTTGGCGGCGTGAGTGAAGGAGGCTTTGTTGCGGAATAGAAAGCCGACTCTTGATTTGATTTTCGATTGGAGATGTTTGATGTGAGTCTGGAAGGAAAGTTTGCAGTCTAGCCAGACACCTAGGTACTTATAGATGTCCACATATTCAAGGTCGGAACCATCCAGGGTGGTGATGCTAGTCGGGCATGCGGGTGCAGGCAACGATCGGTTGAAAAGCATGCATTTGGTTTTACTCGCGTTTAAGAGCAGTTGGAGGCCACGGAAGGAGTGCTGTATGGCATTGAAGCTCGTTTGGAGGTTAGATAGCACAGTGTCCATTCAATGTGTTCTTAGGCAAAATTGTGAGTGAGCCCACTCCCTTGGTTGAGAAGCTACCCCACACATGAATGGTCTCAGGATGCTTTACTGTTGGCATGACACAGGACTGATGGTAGAGCTCACCTTGTTTTCTCTGGACAAGCTTTTTTCCGGATGCCCCAAACAATCGGAAAGGGGATTCATCAGAGAAAATTACTTTGCCCCAGTCCTCAGCAATCCCTGTACCTTTTGCAGAATATCATTGTGTCCCTGATGTTTTTCCTGGAGAGAAGTGGCTTCTATGCTGCCCTTCTTGACACCAGGTCATCCTCCAAAAGTCTTCGCCTCACTGTGCGTGCAGATGCACTCACACCTGCCTGCTGCCATTCCTGAGCAAGCTCAGTCCTGGTGGTTCCCCGATCCCGCAGCTGAATCAACTTTAGGATACGGTCCTGGCGCTTGCTGGACTTTCTTGTGCACCCCTGAAGCCTTCACAACAATTGAACCGCTCTCCTTGAAGTTCTTGATGATCCGATAAATGGTTGATTTAGGTGCAATCTTACTGGCAGCAATATCCTTGCCTGTGAAGCCCTTTTTGTGCAAAGCAATGATGACGGCACGTGTTTCCTTGCAGGTAGCCATGGTAATTGCTGAGGCTGGTAACTCTAATGAACTTATCCTCTGCATCAGAGGTAACTCTGGGTCTTCCTTTCCTGTGGCGGTCCTCGTGAGTGCCAGTTTCATCAGGGCGCTTGATGGTTTTTGCGACTGCACTTGAAGAAACGTTTGAAGTTCTTGACATTTCCCGGATTGACTAAAGTAAGGATGGACTGTCGTTTCTCTTTGCTTATTGGAGATGTACTTGCCATGATGTGGACTTGGTATTTTACCAAATAGGGCTATCTTCTGTATACCACCCCTACCTTGTCACAACACAACTGATTGGCTCAAACGTTTTAAGAAGGAAAGAAATTCTACAAATTAACTTTTAACAAGGCACAGCTTTTAATTGAAATGTTCCAGGTGACTACCTCAAGAAGCTGAATGAGAGAATGCCAAAAGTGTGAAAAGCTGTCATCAATGCAAAGGGTGGCTACTTTGAATAATCTGACATTTTAAATAAACTCAGCAAAAAAAGAAATGTCCTCTCATTGTCAACTGCATTTATTTTCAGCAAACTTAACATGTGTAAATATTTCTATGAACATAACAAGATTCAACAACTGAGACATACACTGAACAAGACATGTGACATGTGAAGACATGTGACTAACAGAAATGGAATAATGTGTCCCTGAACAAAGGGGGAGGGGTCAAAATCAAAAGTAACAGTCAGTATCTTGTGTGGCCACCATTACATTTACATTTACGTCATTTAGCAGATGCTCTTATCCAGAGCGACTTACAAATTGGTGCTTTCACCTTATGACATCCAGTGGAACAGCCACTTTACAATAGTGCCTCTAGGTCTTTTAAGGGGGGTGAGAAGGATTACTTTATCCTATCCTAGGTATTCCTTAAAGAGGTGGGGTTTCAGGTGTCTCCGGAAGGTGGTGATTGACTCCGCTGTCCTGGCGTCGTGAGGGAGTTTGTTCCACCATTGGGGGGCCAGAGCAGCGAACAGTTTTGACTGGGCTGAGCGGGAACTGTACTTCCTCAGTGGTAGGGAGGCGAGCAGGCCAGAGGTGGATGAACGCAGTGCCCTTGTTTGGGTGTAGGGCCTGATCAGAGCCTGGAGGTACTGAGGTGCCGTTCCCCTCACAGCTCCGTAGGCAAGCACCATGGTCTTGTAGCGGATGCGAGCTTCAACTGGAAGCCAGTGGAGAGAGCGGAGGAGCGGGGTGACGTGAGAGAACTTGGGAAGGTTGAACACCAGACGGGCTGCGGCGTTCTGGATGAGTTGTAGGGGTTTAATGGCACAGGCAGGGAGCCCAGCCAACAGCGAGTTGCAGTAATCCAGACGGGAGATGACAAGTGCCTGGATTAGGACCTGCGCCGCTTCCTGTGTGAGGCAGGGTCGTACTCTGCGGATGTTGTAGAGCATGAACCTACAGGAACGGGCCACCGCCTTGATGTTATTTGAGAACGACAGGGTGTTGTCCAGGATCACGCCAAGGTTCTTAGCGCTCTGGGACGAGGACACAATGGAGTTGTCAACCGTGATGGCGAGATCATGGAACGGGCAGTCCTTCCCCGGGAGGAAGAGCAGCTCCGTCTTGCCGAGGTTCAGCTTGAGGTGATGATCCGTCATCCACACTGATATGTCTGCCAGACATGCAGAGATGCGATTCGCCACCTGGTCATCAGAAGGTGGAAAGGAGAAGATTAATTGTGTGTCGTCTGCATAGCAATGATAGGAGAGACCATGTGAGGTTATGACAGAGCCAAGTGACTTGGTGTATAGCGAGAATAGGAGAGGGCCTAGAACAGAGCCCAGGGGGACACCAGTGGTGAGAGCACGTGGTGAGGAGACGGATTCTCGCCACGCCACCTGGTAGGAGCGACCTGTCAGGTAGGACGCAATCCAAGCGTGGGCCGCGCCGGAGATGCCCAACTCGGAGAGGGTGGAGAGGAGGATCTGATGGTTCACAGTATCGAAGGCAGCCGATAGGTCTAGAAGGATGAGAGCAGAGGAGAGAGAGTTAGCTTTAGCAGTGCGGAGCGCCTCCGTTATACAGAGAAGAGCAGTCTCAGTTGAATGACTAGTCTTGAAACCTGACTGATTTGGATCAAGAAGGTCATTCTGAGAGAGATAGCGGGAGAGCTGGCCAAGGACGGCGCGTTCAAGAGTTTTGGAGAGAAAAGAAAGAAGGGATACTGGTCTGTAGTTGTTGACATCGGAGGGATCGAGTGTAGGTTTTTTCAGAAGGGGTGCAACTCTCGCTCTCTTGAAGACGGGAGGGACGTAGCCAGCGGTCAGGGATGAGTTGATGAGCGAGGTGAGGTAAGGGAGAAGGTCACCGGAGATGGTCTGGAGAAGAGAGGAGGGGATAGGGTCAAGCGGGCAGGTTGTTGGGCGGCCGGCCGTCACAAGACGCGAGATGTCATCTGGAGAGAGAGGGGAGAAAGAGGTCAGAGCACAGGGTAGGGCAGTGTGAGCAGAACCAGCGGTGTCGTTTGACTTAGCAAACGAGGATCGGATGTCGTCGACCTTCTTTTCAAAATGGTTGACGAAGTCATCTGCAGAGAGGGAGGAGGGGGAGGGGGAGGAGGATTCAAGAGGGAGGAGAAGGTGGCAAAGAGCTTCCTAGGGTTAGAGGCAGATGCTTGGAATTTAGAGTGGTAGAAAGTGGCTTTAGCAGCAGAGACAGAGGAGGAAAATGTAGAGAGGAGGGAGTGAAAGGATGCCAGGTCCGCAGGGAGGCGAGTTTTCCTCCATTTCCGCTCGGCTGCCCGGAGCCCTGTTCTGTGAGCTCGCAATGAGTCGTCGAGCCACGGAGCGGGAGGGGAGGACAGAGCCGGCCTGGAGGATAGGGGACATAGAGAGTCAAAGGATGCAGAAAGGGAGGAGAGGAGGGTTGAGGAGGCAGAATCAGGAGATAGGTTGGAGAAGGTTTGAGCAGAGGGAAGAGATGATAGGATGGAAGAGGAGAGAGTAGCGGGGGAGAGAGAGTGAAGGTTGGGACGGCGCGATACCATCCGAGTAGGGGCAGTGTGGGAAGTGTTGGATGAGAGCGAGAGGGAAAAGGATACAAGGTAGTGGTCGGAGACTTGGAGGGGAGTTGCAATGAGGTTAGTGGAGGAACAGCATCTAGTAAAGATGAGGTCGAGCGTATTGCCTGCCTTGTGAGTAGGGGGAAGGTGAGAGGGTGAGGTCAAAAGAGGAGAGGAGTGGAAAGAAGGAGGCAGAGAGGAATGAGTCAAAGGTAGACGTGGGGAGGTTAAAGTCGCCCAGAACTGTGAGAGGTGAGCCGTCCTCAGGAAAGGAGCTTATCAAGGCATCAAGCTCATTGATGAACTCTCCGAGGGAACCTGGAGGGCGATAAATGATAAGGATGTTAAGCTTGAAAGGGCTGGTAACTGTGACAGCATGGAATTCAAAGGAGGCGATAGACAGATGGGTAAGGGGAGAAAGAGAGAATGACCACTTGGGAGAGATGAGGATCCCGGTGCCACCACCCCGCTGACCAGAAGCTCTCGGGGTGTGCGAGAGCACGTGGGCGAACGAAGAGAGAGCAGTAGGAGTAGCGGTGTTGTCTGTGGTGATCCATGTTTCTGTCAGAGCCAAGAAGTCGAGGGACTGGAGGGAGGCATAGGCTGAGATGAACTCTGCCTTGTTGGCCGCAGATCGGCAGTTCCAGAGGCTACCGGAGACCTGGAACTCCACGTGGGTCGTGCGCGCTGGGACCACCAGATTAGGTGGCCGCGGCCATGCGGTGTGGAGCGTTTGTATGGTCTGTGCAGAGAGGAGAGAACAGGGATAGACAGACACATAGTTGACAGGCTAGAGAAGAGGCTACGCTAATGCAGAGGAGATTGGAATGACAAGTGGACTACACGTCTCGAATGTTCAGAAAGTTAAGCTTACGTAGCAAGAATCTAATTGACTAAAATGATTAAAATGATACAGTACTGCTGAGGTAGGCTAGCTGCGTTGTTGACACTACCCTAGTCAAGTCGTTCCGTTGAGTGTGAAGTTTCTACAATGCTGCTTTCCGGGCTAGCTGGCTAGCTAGCAGTGTTGGTTACGTTACGTTGCGTTAGGAGAACGACAATAGCTGGCTAGCTAACCTAGAAAATCGCTCTAGACTACACAATTATCTTTGAAACAAAGACGGCTATGTAGCTAGCTATGTAGCTAGCTACGATCAAACAAATCACACCGTTGGGACTGTAATGAAATGAAAATGTGATACTACCTGTGGAGCGAAGCGGAATGCGACCGAATGCGAAAGTTCTATTCAGTAGACGTTGGCTGGCTGTTGGCTAGCTAGGAGTGTCTCCTACGTTAAGGACGACAAAATAGCTGGCTAGCTAACCTCGGTAAATTAAGATAATCACTCTAAGACTACACACTCTAGCTACACAATTATCTTGGATACGAAGACAGCAAAGACAACTATGTAGCTAGCTAATACTACACTAATCAAGTCGTTCAGTTGAGTGTGATAGTTACTACAGTGCTACGGTAGCCGGTGAACGTATGCTAGCTGGCTAGCTGCTAGGCAGATAGGAGGACGACGAAATACGATAATAACGCAATTATCACTCTAAGACTCCACACTCTAAACTACACAATTATCTTGGATACGAAGACAGCAAAGACAACTATGTAGCTAGCTAACACTACACTAATCAAGTCGTTCAGTTGAGTGTGATAGTTACTACAGTGCTACGGTAGACGGTGAACGTGTTGGGCAGGTAGGAGACGACGAAATACGATAATTACGCAATTATCTTTGATACAACGACGACTATGTAGCTAGCTAAGAAGAAATTGCTAAGATTAGACAAATCAGACCGTTGTACTATAATGAAATGTAATGAAATGTAATGAAAAAGTTATACAACCTGCAGACCGAAGCGCGGATGCGACCGGCTCGCTCCAACCCGGAAGTAGATGAGCTGCATTAAGTACTGCAGTTATACAACCTGCAGACCGAAGCAGTTATACAACCTGCAGACCGAAGCGCGGATGCGACCGGCTCGCTCCAACCCGGAAGTAGATGAGCTGCATTAAGTACTGCAGTGCATCTCCTCCTCATGGACTGCTCCAGATTTGCCAGTTCTTGCTGTGAGATGTTACCCCACTCTTCCACCAAGGCACCTGGAAGTTCCCAGACATTTCTGGGGGGAATGGCCCTAGCCCTCACCCTCCGTTCCACCAGGTCCCAGACATGCTCAATGGGATTGAGATGTGGCCTCTTCGCTGGCCATGGAAAAACACTGACATTCCTGTCTTGCAGGAAATCACACACAGAATGAGCTGTATAGCTGGTGGCATTGTCGTGCTGGAGGGTCATGTCAGGATGAGCCTGCAGGAAGGGTACCACATGAGGGAGGAGGATGTCTTCCCTGTATCACACAGCGTTTAGATTGCCTGCAATGACAACACCGCCCTAGACCATGACGGACCCTCATCCTCCAAAGTACAGGCCTCAGTGTAACGCTCATTCCTTCAATGATAAACGAGAATCCAACCATCACACCTGGTGAGACAAAACCACAACTTGTCAGTGAAGAGCACGTTTTGCCATTCCTGTCTGGTCCAGCAATGGTGGGTGTGTGCCCATAGGCGACGTTGTTGCCCGTGATGTCTGGTGAGGACCTGCTTTACAACAGGCCTCCAAGCCCTCAGCCAGTCTCTCTCAGCCGATTGCGGACAGTCTGAGCACTGATGGAGGGATTGTGCGTTCCTGGTGTCACTCAGGCAGTTGTTGTTGCCATCCGTCCCACTGAACGGACATTGCAATTTACTAACCTGACCACATCTGCAGTCCTCATGCCTCCTTGCAGCATGCCTAAGGCACGTTCATGCAGATAATCAGGGACCCTGGGCATCTTTCTTTTGGTGTGTTTCAGAGTCAGTAGAAGGGCCTATTTAGTGTCCTAAGTTTGCATAACTGTGACCTTAACCTCTCTGGTACAAGTGGGACGGTAGCGTCCCACCTTGACAACAGCCAGTGCAATTGCAGGGTGCCAAATTCAAAACAACAGAAATCCCATAATTAAATTCCTCAAACATACAAGTATTATATAACATTTTAAATATACACTTCTTGTAAATCCAACCATAGTGTCCGATTTCAAAAAGGCTTTACTGCGAAAGCACACTTTGCAATTATGTTAGGTCAGTGCCTAGACACAGAAAACCATACAGCCATTTTCCTACCAAGGAGAGGTGTCACAAAAGTCAGAAATAGAGTTAAAATGAATCACTTACCTTTGATGATCTTCATCTGATGGCACTCCCAGGTCTCCATGTTAGACAACAAATGTTAGTTTTGTTCGATAAAGTCCATCATTTATGTCCAAATACCTCCTTTTTGTTCACGCATTTAGTCCAGTAATCCAAATGCACAAGGCGCGATCACAAAGTCTAGACGAAAAGTCAAAAAAGTTGTATTATAGAATTATGTCAAACGATGTATAGAATCAATCTTTAGGATGTTTTTATCATACATCTTCAATAATATTTCTTTGTCTTTAGAAATGAAAAGGAACGGAGCTCGAGCTCACGGCCATGCGCGTGACTAAACTAAAGGCTTTCAACCAGACCACTGGTTCAAACAGCTCTTATTCGCTCCCCCTTCATAGTAGAAGCCTAAAACAACATTCTAAAGACTGTTGACGTCTAGTGGAAGCCTTAGGAAGTGCAACCTGACCCCATAGACACAGTTTATTGGATAGGCAATCACTTGAAAAACCACAAACCTCAGATTTCCCACTTCCTGGTTGGATTTGTCTCAGATTTTCACCTGCCATATGAGTTCTGTTATAATCACAGACATCATTCAAACAGTTTTACAAACTTCAGAGTGTTTTCCATCCAAATCTACAAACTAATAATAATATGCATATCCTAGCCTCTGGGCCTGAGTAGCAGGCAGTTTACTCTGGGCACGCTTTTAATCCAGACTTGAAAATACTGCCCCCTACACCAGTGAGGTTAATTGCATATATTGCCTATCGTCTGTAAGCTGTTAGTGTCTTAAGTGTCTTAATGACCGTTCCACAGGTGCATGTTCATTAATTGTTTAGGGTTCATTTAACAAGCCTGGGAAACAGTGTTTAACCTGTTTTGGAGACTGGTTTTTGTTCGGAATTTCGGATGACTGATGTGCCCAAAGTAAACTGCCTGTCTGATATGCATATACATGGTAGCATTGGATAGGAACCTCTCTGAAGTCTCTAAAACTGTTAAAATAATATCTGTAAGTATAACAGAACTGATATGGCAGGCGAAAGCCAGAGGAAAATCCATCCGTATTTTATTTTTGAAGTCATAGGCCATTTCAGTGCTAGCCTATGATAAATACAAATAGATAGGACCCAGATTGCAGTTCGTATGGCTTCCACTAGATGTCAACAGTTTTTAGAAAGTGTTTCAGGCTTGTTTTTTTTTAAATAAGCAAGTAGTTGGAAAAACTACAAGGTGTCTCTCATTAGAAAAGTAGTCTTGTTGGCGCGTGAATGAGGTGCGCGCTCTTCGTTATTTATCTTCCCTATTGAACATACTATTCTCAGTCTTAAAAGTTATCGTTTATTTAGATATTAGACCTGATCTGAAGATTAATTAGAAACATCTTTTGACCTGTTTGGATGAACTTTAACTTTTTGGATTCGTTTGTATGCATGTTGAACGAGCGGATTACTGAGATCATTGGTGCCAACTAAACAGACTTTTTGGGATATAAAGAAGGACTTTATCGAACGAAACGACCATTCATTGTGTAGCTGGGACCCTTGGGATTGCAAACAGAGGAAGATCTTCAAAGGTAAGGGATTTAATTCATCTCTATTTGTGATTTTGTGACGCCTGTGCTGGTTGAAAAAGTATTTTGATGTGGGGCGCTGTCCTCAGATAATCGCATGGTATGCGTTCACCGTAAAGTTTTTTTTTTAAATCTGACAACGGATTGGATTAACAAGAAGTTAAGCTTTTAAATGATGTATGATACTTGTATTTTCATGAATGTTTAATGTTATGTTTTTTGAATTTTGAATTTCTTTTTGGGATACTACATGATTCCATATGTGTTATTTTATAGCTAATTTCTTCACTAATATTCTACAATGTAGAAAATAGAAAATAATAAATGAAACCCCTTTTCCATTTTTGCGGCAGAGCCACAAATCAGTTGGCTAATCATTTTGCATTGAGCATACACCTCCAAACACTGTTAGTTGCTTGTGTGACATCATTTTACCATCCTTGTGATATAATTAAACCTCATTGTTTACAATGTCCTTCATAAATATTACACACTTCTTTTTTTTCTCTGTCAGCACATTGGAGTTGAGCTATTTGCTGTAATATTTGATGTTCCCTACTTCACTGTTGTCAATGTAATCATCCAGTAACTAGTCAAAGTTCCAATAAATGTGCTAGATTGAAATGTGTTCCATTTAGCGCCTGCTAAAACACAAAAGGTGACCCTGTGGGTTAAGAGGTTGTGGCCTGTCTGGCCCCTCTATGTTCCCTAGCTGTGCACCTGACCTCTTCACCCCAGACCAGCCCTGGTTCTGCTCGCCACACTGCCTTATTCAAAACAAGTTGTTTCAGTGTCTGAGTACTCCAGGGGAAATAAGTCTGACTACTTCCTTTTTAAATTGTTATGCATGTTTGTATTTTTGTTTCAACATTATGTATTTGTTTGAACTATCTAGAACGTACACTACCGTTCAAAAGTTTGGAGTCACTTAGAAATGTCCTTCTTTTTGAAAGAAAAGCACATTTTTGGTCCATTAAAATAACATCAAATTGATCAGAAATACAGGGTAGACATTGTTAATGTTGTAAATGACTATTGTACCTGGTAACGGCTGATTTGTTATGGAATATCTACATTGGCGTACAGCGACACATTATCAGCAACCATCACTCCTGTGTTCCAATGGCACGTTGTGTTAGCTAATCCAAGTCTAGCATTTTAAAAGGCTAATTGATCATTAGATAACCCTTTTGCAATTATCTTAGCACAGCTGAAAACTGTTGTTCTGATTAAAGAAGCAATACAACTGGCCTTCTTTAGACTAGTTGAGTATCTGGAGCATCTTCATTTGTGGGTTCAATAACAGGCTCAAAATGGCCAGAAACAAAGGCCTTTCTTCTGAAACTCATCAGTCTATTCTTGTTCTGAGAAATGAAGCCTATTCCATGTGAGAAATTGCCAAGAAACTGAAGATCTCGTACAATGCTGTGTACTACTCCCTTCACAGAACAGTGCAAAGTGGCTCTAAATAGAATAGAAACACGAGTGGGAGGCCCCGGTGCACAACTGAGCAAGAGAACTAGTACATTAGAGTGTCTAGTTTGAGAAACAGATGCTTCATAAGTCCTCAACTGGCGGCTTCATTAAATAGTACCCGCAAAACACCAGTCTCAACGTCAACAGTGAAGAGGCGACTCCAGGATGCTGGCCTTCTAGGCAGCGTTGCAAAGAAAAAGCCATATCTCAGACTGGCCAATAAAAAGAAAAGATTAAGATGGGCAAAAGATCACAGACACTTTAGCTGCTACTATATCACATATATCACATGAAGAGACCCTTCTCTCAGACCTCTTACCCATTGTTTTTCTGGGTCATTTCTCTGTCACACACCGATCTTTACACCTTGCCTCTAAATCCGTCACTGATTAGAGTCGCATGTCCATAAAACACACAGAAATAGCTATTTGATGGATTGACAGGAAACCCATTCTTTACCATAATGAACGGCCCCTGCAAATAAACTGCGGTCCTTTTAACCCACAGTGTGGAGAGAGCTCCGTCGCCGGCCACAGGTTAAACGCTGACCTCGGCCCCCGAACAGAAAGGAAGGAACCTCCTGCTGTTACTACATTCTGCAGTTCGCTCCATGATGGGACTCCCTGAGAGTCAATCTTTCCACTGTGTCTGTTGTATGTTATGGACTGTATGTGCAAGCATGCCGGTGTGTGTTTGTGTTAGTGTGAGTGTTTTGTGCACGCTTGTGCCTGTGTCTGTGTGAGAGAGAGTGTGTGTGTGTGAGCATGTGTCTGTCTGTGTGTGTGTGTGTGTGTGTGTGTGTGTGTGTGTGTGTGTGTGTGTGTGTGTGTGTGTGTGTGTGTGTGTGTGTGTATGAGAGAGAGAGAGTGCGTGTGTGTATGAGAGAGAGAGAGTGTGTGTGTGTATGAGAGAGAGTGTGTGTGTGTGTATGAGAGAGAGAGTGTGTGTGTGTGTGTGTGTGTGTGTGTGTGTGTGTGTGTGTGTGTGTGTGTGTGTGTGTGTGTATGAGAGAGAGAGTGTGTGTGTGTTTGTGTTTCCTTCTTCCTTTGCTAACAATGCAGCTCAGGAAATGTCAGGATAAAGACTGCCAGGGTGTGTATCTCAGTTCAGTTTGTGTTACTAGAGGGTCTATAGCACAGTCCTCATGAGCCCCAGGCAAGCCTAATTGCATATTCTGGACCTTACCGGGTTCTGGACCTAAGAGAGGTAGTGGTCGTCCTATTGAAGCTCTGCTATGTCCTTCTGGCTGGTGAGTGCTCTGTTAACCACATTGGAACTGGAAGAGGGTTGAGGATTTGACTCCTCTTAAGAGGGCTGTGTTCAGTTGTGTCAGGGTTTTGACTCCCTCTTAAGAGGGCTGTGTTCAGTTGTGTCAGGGTTTTGACTCCCTCTTCAGAGGGCTGTGTTCAGATGGGTCAGGGATTTGACTCCCTCTTAAGAGGGCTGTGTTAAGTTGGGTCAGGTATTTGACTTCCTCTTAAGAGGGCTGTGTTCAGTTGGGTCAGGGATTTGACTCCCTCTTAAGAGGGCTGTGTTCCCTTTGGGTCATGGATTTGACTCCCTCTTAAGAGGACTGTGTTCAGTTGGGTCAGGGATTTGACTTCCTCTTAAGAGGGCTGTGTTCAGTTGGGTCAGGGATTTGACTTCCTCTTAAGAGGGCTGTGTTCAGATGGGTCAGGGATTTGACTCCCTCTTAAGAGGGCTGTGTTCAGTTGGGTCAGGGATTTGACTTCCTCTTAAGAGGGCTGTGTTCAGTTGGGTCAGGTATTTGACTCCCTTTTAAGAGGGCTGTGTTCAGTTGGGTCAGGTATTTGACTCTCTCTTGAGGGCTGCGTTCAGTCGGTAAACAATGCGAGACAAACTGCAGCACGGTCTTAAGTATTTCGCTACACCCGCAATAACATCTGCTAAACATGTTGTATGTGACAAATACAATTCGATTTGATTTGATTTTAATCCAATATTTTAGACAATGGCTTTCTATGTGCAGATAAGCCACAGGGGATGTTAGTGATTGGATATTGAGATACTCTGTACCTTTCTTTGTGATTCTTCTTTGAAGTCAACAAAATGAGGACTCAACATGGTACAAGTAAAGGACATTTGGACATCTAATTTAGTGTAATCCGATCTGTGCATATTATATCACTCTCAATATTTGAGTTTAATAATGTTCAATATACATTTTCAAATTGTGTTTCCTAATTTCATCTGGAGCAACTCACGTTTATGTAGTACAGACGTACAGTACATGGAACAAAGGGCTTAGTGGGTTGTCAACATGTTTGCAGCACATACTTCAGTCAGTGGTAGTAGTATCTAATAGCTCAAGGCCTTTACTGACTACTACTTTTCTCAGTTGCCAACATTGGGTTGCGGAAGCCATTTTTCAACACCTCTAACCTGTAATTTCAAGTATTTTTCCATGACTGGAAAAGACCGCAAATTGCATAAACTATTTATGGAACTCACTACCTGCCCAGGGGGTTCTAACAGAAGCTCATTTTAACAGGTAAAAAGCTTATCTGTCAAAGGAAGTCGATGAGGAATTCCTGATTTGGACCTCTGTTAAAGTCAAGTGCTCAAACAAATGCTTGGCTGTGTTGTTTTAAAGCCATGGAGATAGAAGATACTGTATCTGGCTCTGTCTCTCTCCTTGGATGAAAGGCTATTTGTTGAGATGTCTTTGTCTCCCCTGTCCATGTCAACCTTCTTCAGCTCTGGAGTAAAGACCCTGTCATGGTTGAGTTGACATAAAAAGTTTTGCGCACTCAGAGAAACATTCAACTACTAAGTGTAGTGGCATTATGAATGAAGTTGTATTGAATTAATACTGTACACTCAGAAAAAATGTGCTATCTGGAACCAAAAGGTTCTTCGGCTGTTCCCATAGGAGAACCCTTTGAAGAACCCCTTCAGATTCCAGTTAGGACCCTTTTTGGTTCCACATAGATTTCTACCTGGAACCAAAAAGGGTTCTCCTACAGGGACAGCCGCAGAACCCTTTCTTCTAAGAGTGTAGGTACATGATCCGATAGTTCAACGTTTTTGCTTTAGCAATGTTCACAGGTCTTTTGGGGATTTGCATGTCTTGTATTCCTGGTCGCAGTGCATGCTGCGGACATAGAAGTCAACTTCTAGTTGAGTCTGTCACGCTTTCTGGTAGGTGTCATGGTATAGCGCCCCTCAAGTGAAGCGTGTCTCCATCATCGTGGTGGGTAGGACGTCTGGCTACTGACGCGCAGGGATGCGTAACAGAAAAGTGTACTGTCACAATAGCCACCTCTTGTGACCACTGTCAGTCGGCTAACCGTATGGCTGAACGGCAAGTTAAAACAATAGCCACCTCTTGTGACCACTGTCAGTCGGCTAACAGTATAGCTGACCGGCAAGTCAAAACAATAGCCCAGCTTTAACCCTGTGGATAGTGTGGTATGCTGACTCATGACACATCATGTGACCTCAATCCAAAAACAGCAGCAAGGCCAGGTGACCTCACTTGCTGTCTGATGTTTCCATAGAACAACAACGATATATGATTAAAAAAACATGTTGTTTTTGGTTTGACAACACCATGTCCTTGATTGGTCAATACTGAATGGTAACAGATATTTTCTTATATGTACACAAACACACACAATTTCTGTGACTTATGTACAGTGCGGTTAATATTGTAATGGAGATACATGTTGATGGTACTGTAGCCTACATAGTGTGATGACTTGCTTTATGATCACCTCAAACCTACTCTCTCTGTCTGTCTGTATTACTCTCTGTCTGTCTGTCTGTCTGTCTGTCTGTCTGTCTGTCTGTCTGTCTGTCTGTCTGTCTGTCTGTCTGTCTGTCTGTCTGTCTGTCTCTATCCCTCCCTCTCTCTTGCTCTGTCTCTCTCTCTCTGTCCCTCCCTCTCTCTTGCTCTGTCTCTCTCTCTCTATCCCTCCCTCTCTCTTGCTCTGTCTCTCTCTCTATCCCTCCCTCTTTGTCTGTCTCTTTCTCGCGCTCTCTTTCTCTCTCTCTCTCTCTCTCTCTTCTCTCCTATTTAATGCGTACATTTCACTCTGGGAGGCGGTTGCAAGGCTAATGATTTTGCGGGCCCAGGGAAAGTAATAACTGCTGGGTTCAAAGGGAGTCCTTCTTCGACCCCCTTGGAGGTGACCCTGGAGCTTTCATTCCTCAGTCCTTAACCTCTGTTTGTACATAAGAGATTAAGGGAATCCCTCATTAGATTCCCCCTTCCATCAGTGTCACAATGGTATTTAAAAAAAAAAATACAAATTTGTACCTGGATCAAAGACGTAAAAAACTTTAACAGAAATTACAATTCCCTAAAAGGCTTTTTTAATGTTCATTGGAGTGTCACCTATGCCCTTATATTAGTTATATTCAAGAATAAAACCAATAATTCATTTTATTGTGATTCATATGAATGTACCCTAGTAAAATGTCATTCAGTTTAACACTTAAGTGTTAAAAAAAATACAATTAATTTGACGCCCATTTTTCATAATCACAAGGTTATATATCCATGCTTAGACCTGCAGAAATAAAACTACCCTGAAAAAATGACATTATTTTATTTTGAATACCACATATTTGATGTGTCACAGGTACAACACAACATTTGTTGAAGTTTTTTTTACAAAAACATTCTGCCTTACACTGAAAAAAATGCTAAAATCTATGAAAATATTTTTCACTTCATCCTTTGAGATTTGTTTTTGTCTTTCTGAGTCAACAAAACAAAGTTATTGTATTTTAATATAAAATACTGGTGTTATACTGTCACGCCCAGACCATAGAGAGCTATTTTTTCTCTATGGTGGTTGGGGTGTGACAATGACTAGGGTGGGTTATCTAGGGGAATTATAATTCTATGTTGGCCTGATATGGTCCCCAATCAGTGGCAGCTGTTTGTCGTTGTCTCAGATTGGGGATCATATTTAGGAAGATTTTTCCAATTGTGTTTGTGTTTCTGCCTGTGAGCAGCACAGAACGTCACGTTTCTTTTGTGCTTGTTTGTTTTTGTTTGGTGAGTTTCGATTTATTAAAATATGTGGAACTCTACGCACGCCGCGCCTTGGTCCATTAATTTAGACGAAAGTGACATATACTGTATGATAATATTTTGTTACCCTGAATGACATTGATTAAATGTGATTCCTTCAGCAATAACAATAATGATCCTATGAACTATTATTAGTAGCAGCAATTTTATTTTAGCTATTTTTTAAGTTATAAAACTGTGTAAAAAACAGGATAAAATGTTTCAAATGTGCACGCTAGCTGAACTGAGATCTCTTCCATACTAGAGAGAGAAATACGCCACACACATAAAGAGCATGGCTTTTAATATGCAACATAGTATAACTGACACATGAGGTACAATTTAATTCACGTAGGATTAAATCAGCATTGTACATTTCAAACAAAGCATTAATACAAAAAATCATAAACATTATGCAAAAAACTGTAGGTTTGCTTAAAATCATCACGAAATAGTGGATATCTTTCTCAAAGTAATATCATGACATTACATCGTTTTTCCTTTTGCAGCCGCCTGCAACACTTTGATTCCTTTTTCACATTTTCTGGAGTCAATGACTCAGATGGTTGCTCCAGTGTTTGAGATTGAGGCTCAAGGGATTGCTCTAGTTCTGGAGTCAATGACTCAGATGGTTGCTCCAGTGTTTGAGATTGAGGATCAAGGGATTGCTCTAGTTCTGGAGTCGATGACTCAGATGGTTGCTCCAGTGTTTGAGATTGAGGATCAAGGGATTGCTCTAGTTCTGGAGTCAATGACTCAGATGGTTGCTCCAGTGTTTGAGATTGAGGATCAAGGGATTGCTCTAGTTCTGGAGTCAATGACTCAGATGGTTGCTCCAGTGTTTGATATTGAGGATCAAGGGATTGCTCTAGTTCTGGAGTCAATGACTCAGATGGTTGCTCCAGTGTTTGAGATTGAGGATTAAGGGATTGCTCTAGTTCTGGAGTCAATGACTCAGATGGTTGCTCCAGTGTTTGAGATTGAGGATAAAGGGTTTGCTCTAGTTCTGGAGTCAATGACTCAGATGGTTGCTCCAGTGTTTGAGATTGAGGATAAAGGGTTTGCTCTAGTTCTGGAGTCAATGACTCAGATGGTTGCTCCAGTGTTTGAGATTGAGGATCAAGGGATTGCTCTAGTTCTGGAGTCAATGACTCAGATGGTTGCTCCAGTGTTTGATATTGAGGATCAAGGGATTGCTCTAGTTCTGGAGTCAATGACTCAGATGGTTGCTCCAGTGTTTGAGATTGAGGCTCAAGGGATTGCTCTAGTTCTGGAGTCAATGACTCAGATGGTTGCTCCAGTGTTTGAGATTGAGGATTAAGGGATTGCTCTAGTTCTGGAGTCAATGACTCAGATGGTTGCTCCAGTGTTTGAGATTGAGGATAAAGGGTTTGCTCTAGTTCTGGAGTCAATGACTCAGATGGTTGCTCCAGTGTTTGAGATTGAGGCTCAAGGGATTGCTCTAGTTCTGGAGTCAATGACTCAGATGGTTGCTCCAGTGTTTGAGATTGAGGATCAAGGGATTGCTCTAGTTCTGGAGTCAATGACTCAGATGGTTGCTCCAGTGTTTGAGATTGAGGCTCAAGGGATTGCTCTAGTTCTGGAGTCAATGACTCAGATGGTTGCTCCAGTGTTTGATATTGAGGATCAAGGGATTGCTCTAGTTCTGGAGTCAATGACTCAGATGGTCGCTCCAGTGTTTGAGATTGAGGATCAAGGGATTGCTCTAGTTCTGGAGTCAATGACTCAGATGGTTGCTCCAGTGTTTGAGATTGAGGCTCAAGGGATTGCTCTAGTTCTGGAGTCAATAACTCAGATGGTTGCTCCAGTGTTTGAGATTGAGGATCAAGGGATTGCTCTAGTTCTGGAGTCAATGACTCAGATGGTTGCTCCAGTGTTTGAGATTGATGCTCAAGGGATTGCTCTAGTTCTGGAGTCAATTACTCAGATTGTTGCTCCAGTGTTTGAGATTGAGGCTCAAGGGATTGCTCTAGTTCTGGAGTCAATGACTCAGATGGTTGCTCCAGTGTTTGAGATTGATGCTCAAGGGATTGCTCTAGTTCTGGAGTCAATTACTCAGATTGTTGCTCCAGTGTTTGAGATTGAGGCTCAAGGGATTGCTCTAGTTCTGGAGTCAATGACTCAGATGGTTGCTCCAGTGTTTGAGATTGAGGATAAAGGGTTTGCTCTAGTTCTGGAGTCAATGACTCAGATGGTTGCTCCAGTGTTTGAGATTGAGGATCAAGGGATTGCTCTAGTTCTGGAGTCAATGACTCAGATGGTTGCTCCAGTGTTTGATATTGAGGATAAAGGGTTTGCTCTAGTTCTGGAGTCAATGACTCAGATGGTTGCTCCAGTGTTTGAGATTGAGGATCAAGGGATTGCTCTAGTTCTGGAGTCAATGACTCAGATGGTTGCTCCAGTGTTTGATATTGAGGATCAAGGGATTGCTCTAGTTCTGGAGTCAATGACTCAGATGGTTGCTCCAGTGTTTGAGATTGAGGCTCAAGGGATTGCTCTAGTTCTGGAGTCAATGACTCAGATGGTTGCTCCAGTGTTTGAGATTGAGGATTAAGGGATTGCTCTAGTTCTGGAGTCAATGACTCAGATGGTTGCTCCAGTGTTTGAGATTGAGGATAAAGGGTTTGCTCTAGTTCTGGAGTCAATGACTCAGATGGTTGCTCCAGTGTTTGAGATTGAGGCTCAAGGGATTGCTCTAGTTCTGGAGTCAATGACTCAGATGGTTGCTCCAGTGTTTGAGATTGAGGATCAAGGGATTGCTCTAGTTCTGGAGTCAATGACTCAGATGGTTGCTCCAGTGTTTGAGATTGAGGCTCAAGGGATTGCTCTAGTTCTGGAGTCAATGACTCAGATGGTTGCTCCAGTGTTTGATATTGAGGATCAAGGGATTGCTCTAGTTCTGGAGTCAATGACTCAGATGGTCGCTCCAGTGTTTGAGATTGAGGATCAAGGGATTGCTCTAGTTCTGGAGTCAATGACTCAGATGGTTGCTCCAGTGTTTGAGATTGATGCTCAAGGGATTGCTCTAGTTCTGGAGTCAATTACTCAGATTGTTGCTCCAGTGTTTGAGATTGAGGCTCAAGGGATTGCTCTAGTTCTGGAGTCAATGACTCAGATGGTTGCTCCAGTGTTTGAGATTGATGCTCAAGGGATTGCTCTAGTTCTGGAGTCAATGACTCAGATTGTTGCTCCAGTGTTTGAGATTGAGGCTCAAGGGATTGCTCTAGTTCTGGAGTCAATGACTCAGATGGTTGCTCCAGTGTTTGAGATTGAGGCTCAAGGGATTGTTCTAGTTCTGGAGTCAATGACTCAGATGGTTGCTCCAGTGTTTGAGATTGAGGCTCAAGGGATTGCTCTAGTTCTGGAGTCAATAACTCAGATGGTTGCTCCAGTGTTTGAGATTGAGGATCAAGGGATTGCTCTAGTTCTGGAGTCAAGGACTCAGATGGTTGCTCCAGTGTTTGAGATTGAGGCTCAAGGGATTGCTCTAGTTCTGGAGTCGATGACTCAGATGGTTGCTCCAGTGTTTGAGATTGAGGATCAAGGGATTGCTCTAGTTCTGGAGTCAATTACTCAGATGGTTGCTCCAGTGTTTGAGATTGAGGATCAAGGGATTGCTCTAGTTCTGGAGTCAATGACTGAGATGGTTGCTCCAGTGTTTGAGATTGAGGCTCAAGGGATTGCTCTAGTTCTGGAGTCAATGACTCAGATGGTTGCTCCAGTGTTTGAGATTGAGGATAAAGGGTTTGCTCTAGTTCTGGAGTCAAGGACTCAGATGGTTGATCCAGTGTTTGAGATTGAGGCTCAGGGGATTGCTCTAGTTCTGGAGTCAATGACTCAGATGGTTGCTCCAGTGTTTGAGATTGAGGCTCAAGGGATTGCTCTAATTCTGGAGTCAAGGACTCAGATGGTTGCTCCAGTGTTTGAGATTGATGCTCAAGGGATTGCTCTAGTTCTGGAGTCAATTACTCAGATGGTTGCTCCAGTGTTTGAGATTGAGGCTCAAGGGATTGCTCTAGTTCTGGAGTCAAGGACTCAGATGGTTGCTCCAGTGTTTGAGATTGAGGATCAAGGGATTGCTCTAGTTCTGGAGTCAATGACTCAGATGGTTGCTCCAGTGTTTGATATTGAGGATCAAGGGATTGCTCTAGTTCTGGAGTCAATGACTCAGATGGTTGCTCCAGTGTTTGAGATTGAGGCTCAAGGGATTGCTCTAGTTCTGGAGTCAATGACTCAGATGGTTGCTCCAGTGTTTGAGATTGAGGATTAAGGGATTGCTCTAGTTCTGGAGTCAATGACTCAGATGGTTGCTCCAGTGTTTGAGATTGAGGATAAAGGGTTTGCTCTAGTTCTGGAGTCAATGACTCAGATGGTTGCTCCAGTGTTTGAGATTGAGGCTCAAGGGATTGCTCTAGTTCTGGAGTCAATGACTCAGATGGTTGCTCCAGTGTTTGAGATTGAGGATCAAGGGATTGCTCTAGTTCTGGAGTCAATGACTCAGATGGTTGCTCCAGTGTTTGATATTGAGGATCAAGGGATTGCTCTAGTTCTGGAGTCAATGACTCAGATGGTCGCTCCAGTGTTTGAGATTGAGGATCAAGGGATTGCTCTAGTTCTGGAGTCAATGACTCAGATGGTTCTCCAGTGTTTGAGATTGAGGCTCAAGGGATTGCTCTAGTTCTGGAGTCAATAACTCAGATGGTTGCTCCAGTGTTTGAGATTGAGGATCAAGGGATTGCTCTAGTTCTGGAGTCAATGACTCAGATGGTTGCTCCAGTGTTTGAGATTGATGCTCAAGGGATTGCTCTAGTTCTGGAGTCAATTACTCAGATTGTTGCTCCAGTGTTTGAGATTGAGGCTCAAGGGATTGCTCTAGTTCTGGAGTCAATGACTCAGATGGTTGCTCCAGTGTTTGAGATTGATGCTCAAGGGATTGCTCTAGTTCTGGAGTCAATTACTCAGATTGTTGCTCCAGTGTTTGAGATTGAGGCTCAAGGGATTGCTCTAGTTCTGGAGTCAATGACTCAGATGGTTGCTCCAGTGTTTGAGATTGAGGATAAAGGGATTGCTCTAGTTCTGGAGTCAATGACTCAGATGGTTGCTCCAGTGTTTGAGATTGAGGCTCAAGGGATTGCTCTAGTTCTGGAGTCAATGACTCAGATGGTTGCTCCAGTGTTTGAGATTGAGGATTAAGGGATTGCTCTAGTTCTGGAGTCAATGACTCAGATGGTTGCTCCAGTGTTTGAGATTGAGGATAAAGGGTTTGCTCTAGTTCTGGAGTCAATGACTCAGATGGTTGCTCCAGTGTTTGAGATTGAGGCTCAAGGGATTGCTCTAGTTCTGGAGTCAATGACTCAGATGGTTGCTCCAGTGTTTGAGATTGAGGCTCAAGGGATTGCTCTAGTTCTGGAGTCAATGACTCAGATGGTTGCCAGTGTTTGATATTGAGGATCAAGGGATTGCTCTAGTTCTGGAGTCAATGACTCAGATGGTCGCTCCAGTGTTTGAGATTGAGGATCAAGGGATTGCTCTAGTTCTGGAGTCAATGACTCAGATGGTTGCTCCAGTGTTTGAGATTGATGCTCAAGGGATTGCTCTAGTTCTGGAGTCAATTACTCAGATTGTTGCTCCAGTGTTTGAGATTGAGGCTCAAGGGATTGCTCTAGTTCTGGAGTCAATGACTCAGATGGTTGCTCCAGTGTTTGAGATTGATGCTCAAGGGATTGCTCTAATTCTGGAGTCAATTACTCAGATTGTTGCTCCAGTGTTTGAGATTGAGGCTCAAGGGATTGCTCTAGTTCTGGAGTCAATGACTCAGATGGTTGCTCCAGTGTTTGAGATTGAGGCTCAAGGGATTGTTCTAGTTCTGGAGTCAATGACTCAGATGGTTGCTCCAGTGTTTGAGATTGAGGCTCAAGGGATTGCTCTAGTTCTGGAGTCAATAACTCAGATGGTTGCTCCAGTGTTTGAGATTGAGGATCAAGGGATTGCTCTAGTTCTGGAGTCAAGGACTCAGATGGTTGCTCCAGTGTTTGAGATTGAGGCTCAAGGGATTGCTCTAGTTCTGGAGTCGATGACTCAGATGGTTGCTCCAGTGTTTGAGATTGAGGATCAAGGGATTGCTCTAGTTCTGGAGTCAATTACTCAGATGGTTGCTCCAGTGTTTGAGATTGAGGATCAAGGGATTGCTCTAGTTCTGGAGTCAATGACTGAGATGGTTGCTCCAGTGTTTGAGATTGAGGCTCAAGGGATTGCTCTAGTTCTGGAGTCAATTACTCAGATGGTTGCTCCAGTGTTTGAGATTGATGCTCAAGGGATTGCTCTAGTTCTGGAGTCAATTACTCAGATGGTTGCTCTAGTGTTTGTGATTGAGGCTCAAGGGGTTGCTCTAGTTCTGGAGTCAATGACTCAGATGGTTGCTCCAGTGTTTGAGATTGAGGCTCAAGGGATTGCTCTAGTTCTGGAGTCAAGGACTCAGATGGTTGATCCAGTGTTTGAGATTGAGGCTCAGGGATTGCTCTAGTTCTGGAGTCAATGACTCAGATGGTTGCTCCAGTGTTTGAGATTGAGGCTCAAGGGATTGCTCTAATTCTGGAGTCAAGGACTCAGATGGTTGCTCCAGTGTTTGAGATTGATGCTCAAGGGATTGCTCTAGTTCTGGAGTCAATTACTCAGATGGTTGCTCCAGTGTTTGAGATTGAGGCTCAAGGGATTGCTCTAGTTCTGGAGTCAAGGACTCAGATGGTTGCTCCAGTGTTTGAGATTGAGGATCAAGGGATTGCTCTAGTTCTGGAGTCAATGACTCAGATGGTTGCTCCAGTGTTTGATATTGAGGATCAAGGGATTGCTCTAGTTCTGGAGTCAATGACTCAGATGGTTGCTCCAGTGTTTGAGATTGAGGCTCAAGGGATTGCTCTAGTTCTGGAGTCAATGACTCAGATGGTTGCTCCAGTGTTTGAGATTGAGGATTAAGGGATTGCTCTAGTTCTGGAGTCAATGACTCAGATGGTTGCTCCAGTGTTTGAGATTGAGGATAAAGGGTTTGCTCTAGTTCTGGAGTCAATGACTCAGATGGTTGCTCCAGTGTTTGAGATTGAGGCTCAAGGGATTGCTCTAGTTCTGGAGTCAATGACTCAGATGGTTGCTCCAGTGTTTGATATTGAGGATCAAGGGATTGCTCTAGTTCTGGAGTCAATGACTCAGATGGTTGCTCCAGTGTTTGAGATTGAGGATTAAGGGATTGCTCTAGTTCTGGAGTCAATGACTCAGATGGTTGCTCCAGTGTTTGAGATTGAGGATAAAGGGTTTGCTCTAGTTCTGGAGTCAATGACTCAGATGGTTGCTCCAGTGTTTGAGATTGAGGATAAAGGGTTTGCTCTAGTTCTGGAGTCAAGGACTCAGATGGTTGATCCAGTGTTTGAGATTGAGGCTCAGGGATTGCTCTAGTTCTGGAGTCAATGACTCAGATGGTTGCTCCAGTGTTTGAGATTGAGGCTCAAGGGATTGCTCTAATTCTGGAGTCAAGGACTCAGATGGTTGCTCCAGTGTTTGAGATTGATGCTCAAGGGATTGCTCTAGTTCTGGAGTCAATTACTCAGATGGTTGCTCCAGTGTTTGAGATTGAGGCTCAAGGGATTGCTCTAGTTCTGGAGTCAAGGACTCAGATGGTTGCTCCAGTGTTTGAGATTGAGGATCAAGGGATTGCTCTAGTTCTGGAGTCAATGACTCAGATGGTTGCTCCAGTGTTTGATATTGAGGATCAAGGGATTGCTCTAGTTCTGGAGTCAATGACTCAGATGGTTGCTCCAGTGTTTGAGATTGAGGCTCAAGGGATTGCTCTAGTTCTGGAGTCAATGACTCAGATGGTTGCTCCAGTGTTTGAGATTGAGGATTAAGGGATTGCTCTAGTTCTGGAGTCAATGACTCAGATGGTTGCTCCAGTGTTTGAGATTGAGGATAAAGGGTTTGCTCTAGTTCTGGAGTCAATGACTCAGATGGTTGCTCCAGTGTTTGAGATTGAGGCTCAAGGGATTGCTCTAGTTCTGGAGTCAATTACTCAGATGGTTGCTCCAGTGTTTGAGATTGAGGCTCAAGGGATTGCTCTAGTTCTGGAGTCAAGGACTCAGATGGTTGCTCCAGTGTTTGAGATTGAGGATCAAGGGATTGCTCTAGTTCTGGAGTCAATGACTCAGATGGTTGCTCCAGTGTTTGATATTGAGGATCAAGGGATTGCTCTAGTTCTGGAGTCAATGACTCAGATGGTTGCTCCAGTGTTTGAGATTGAGGCTCAAGGGATTGCTCTAGTTCTGGAGTCAATGACTCAGATGGTTGCTCCAGTGTTTGAGATTGAGGATTAAGGGATTGCTCTAGTTCTGGAGTCAATGACTCAGATGGTTGCTCCAGTGTTTGAGATTGAGGATAAAGGGTTTGCTCTAGTTCTGGAGTCAATGACTCAGATGGTTGCTCCAGTGTTTGAGATTGAGGCTCAAGGGATTGCTCTAGTTCTGGAGTCAATGACTCAGATGGTTGCTCCAGTGTTTGATATTGAGGATCAAGGGATTGCTCTAGTTCTGGAGTCAATGACTCAGATGGTTGCTCCAGTGTTTGAGATTGAGGATTAAGGGATTGCTCTAGTTCTGGAGTCAATGACTCAGATGGTTGCTCCAGTGTTTGAGATTGAGGATAAAGGGTTTGCTCTAGTTCTGGAGTCAATGACTCAGATGGTTGCTCCAGTGTTTGAGATTGAGGATAAAGGGTTTGCTCTAGTTCTGGAGTCAAGGACTCAGATGGTTGATCCAGTGTTTGAGATTGAGGCTCAGGGGATTGCTCTAGTTCTGGAGTCAATGACTCAGATGGTTGCTCCAGTGTTTGAGATTGAGGCTCAAGGGATTGCTCTAATTCTGGAGTCAAGGACTCAGATGGTTGCTCCAGTGTTTGAGATTGATGCTCAAGGGATTGCTCTAGTTCTGGAGTCAATTACTCAGATGGTTGCTCCAGTGTTTGAGATTGAGGCTCAAGGGATTGCTCTAGTTCTGGAGTCAAGGACTCAGATGGTTGCTCCAGTGTTTGAGATTGAGGATCAAGGGATTGCTCTAGTTCTGGAGTCAATGACTCAGATGGTTGCTCCAGTGTTTGATATTGAGGATCAAGGGATTGCTCTAGTTCTGGAGTCAATGACTCAGATGGTTGCTCCAGTGTTTGAGATTGAGGCTCAAGGGATTGCTCTAGTTCTGGAGTCAATGACTCAGATGGTTGCTCCAGTGTTTGAGATTGAGGATTAAGGGATTGCTCTAGTTCTGGAGTCAATGACTCAGATGGTTGCTCCAGTGTTTGAGATTGAGGATAAAGGGTTTGCTCTAGTTCTGGAGTCAATGACTCAGATGGTTGCTCCAGTGTTTGAGATTGAGGCTCAAGGGATTGCTCTAGTTCTGGAGTCAATGACTCAGATGGTTGCTCCAGTGTTTGAGATTGAGGATCAAGGGATTGCTCTAGTTCTGGAGTCAATGACTCAGATGGTTGCTCCAGTGTTTGATATTGAGGATCAAGGGATTGCTCTAGTTCTGGAGTCAATGACTCAGATGGTCGCTCCAGTGTTTGAGATTGAGGATCAAGGGATTGCTCTAGTTCTGGAGTCAATGACTCAGATGGTTCTCCAGTGTTTGAGATTGAGGCTCAAGGGATTGCTCTAGTTCTGGAGTCAATAACTCAGATGGTTGCTCCAGTGTTTGAGATTGAGGATCAAGGGATTGCTCTAGTTCTGGAGTCAATGACTCAGATGGTTGCTCCAGTGTTTGAGATTGATGCTCAAGGGATTGCTCTAGTTCTGAGTCAATTACTCAGATTGTTGCTCCAGTGTTTGAGATTGAGGCTCAAGGGATTGCTCTAGTTCTGGAGTCAATGACTCAGATGGTTGCTCCAGTGTTTGAGATTGATGCTCAAGGGATTGCTCTAGTTCTGGAGTCAATTACTCAGATTGTTGCTCCAGTGTTTGAGATTGAGGCTCAAGGGATTGCTCTAGTTCTGGAGTCAATGACTCAGATGGTTGCTCCAGTGTTTGAGATTGAGGATAAAGGGTTTGCTCTAGTTCTGGAGTCAATGACTCAGATGGTTGCTCCAGTGTTTGAGATTGAGGATCAAGGGATTGCTCTAGTTCTGGAGTCAATGACTCAGATGGTTGCTCCAGTGTTTGATATTGAGGATAAAGGGTTTGCTCTAGTTCTGGAGTCAATGACTCAGATGGTTGCTCCAGTGTTTGAGATTGAGGATCAAGGGATTGCTCTAGTTCTGGAGTCAATGACTCAGATGGTTGCTCCAGTGTTTGATATTGAGGATCAAGGGATTGCTCTAGTTCTGGAGTCAATGACTCAGATGGTTGCTCCAGTGTTTGAGATTGAGGCTCAAGGGATTGCTCTAGTTCTGGAGTCAATGACTCAGATGGTTGCTCCAGTGTTTGAGATTGAGGATTAAGGGATTGCTCTAGTTCTGGAGTCAATGACTCAGATGGTTGCTCCAGTGTTTGAGATTGAGGATAAAGGGTTTGCTCTAGTTCTGGAGTCAATGACTCAGATGGTTGCTCCAGTGTTTGAGATTGAGGCTCAAGGGATTGCTCTAGTTCTGGAGTCAATGACTCAGATGGTTGCTCCAGTGTTTGAGATTGAGGATCAAGGGATTGCTCTAGTTCTGGAGTCAATGACTCAGATGGTTGCTCCAGTGTTTGAGATTGAGGCTCAAGGGATTGCTCTAGTTCTGGAGTCAATGACTCAGATGGTTGCTCCAGTGTTTGATATTGAGGATCAAGGGATTGCTCTAGTTCTGGAGTCAATGACTCAGATGGTCGCTCCAGTGTTTGAGATTGAGGATCAAGGGATTGCTCTAGTTCTGGAGTCAATGACTCAGATGGTTGCTCCAGTGTTTGAGATTGATGCTCAAGGGATTGCTCTAGTTCTGGAGTCAATTACTCAGATTGTTGCTCCAGTGTTTGAGATTGAGGCTCAAGGGATTGCTCTAGTTCTGGAGTCAATGACTCAGATGGTCGCTCCAGTGTTTGAGATTGAGGATCAAGGGATTGCTCTAGTTCTGGAGTCAATGACTCAGATGGTTGCTCCAGTGTTTGAGATTGAGGCTCAAGGGATTGCTCTAGTTCTGGAGTCAATGACTCAGATGGTCGCTCCAGTGTTTGATATTGAGGATCAAGGGATTGCTCTAGTTCTGGAGTCAATGACTCAGATGGTCGCTCCAGTGTTTGAGATTGAGGATCAAGGGATTGCTCTAGTTCTGGAGTCAATGACTCAGATGGTTGCTCCAGTGTTTGAGATTGATGCTCAAGGGATTGCTCTAGTTCTGGAGTCAATTACTCAGATTGTTGCTCCAGTGTTTGAGATTGAGGCTCAAGGGATTGCTCTAGTTCTGGAGTCAATGACTCAGATGGTTGCTCCAGTGTTTGAGATTGATGCTCAAGGGATTGCTCTAGTTCTGGAGTCAATTACTCAGATTGTTGCTCCAGTGTTTGAGATTGAGGCTCAAGGGATTGCTCTAGTTCTGGAGTCAATGACTCAGATGGTTGCTCCAGTGTTTGAGATTGAGGCTCAAGGGATTGTTCTAGTTCTGGAGTCAATGACTCAGATGGTTGCTCCAGTGTTTGAGATTGAGGCTCAAGGGATTGCTCTAGTTCTGGAGTCAATAACTCAGATGGTTGCTCCAGTGTTTGAGATTGAGGATCAAGGGATTGCTCTAGTTCTGGAGTCAAGGACGCAGATGGTTGCTCCAGTGTTTGAGATTGAGGCTCAAGGGATTGCTCTAGTTCTGGAGTCGATGACTCAGATGGTTGCTCCAGTGTTTGAGATTGAGGATCAAGGGATTGCTCTAGTTCTGGAGTCAATTACTCAGATGGTTGCTCCAGTGTTTGAGATTGAGGATCAAGGGATTGCTCTAGTTCTGGAGTCAATGACTGAGATGGTTGCTCCAGTGTTTGAGATTGAGGCTCAAGGGATTGCTCTAGTTCTGGAGTCAATTACTCAGATGGTTGCTCCAGTGTTTGAGATTGATGCTCAAGGGATTGCTCTAGTTCTGGAGTCAATTACTCAGATGGTTGCTCTAGTGTTTGTGATTGAGGCTCAAGGGGTTGCTCTAGTTCTGGAGTCAATGACTCAGATGGTTGCTCCAGTGTTTGAGATTGAGGCTCAAGGGATTGCTCTAGTTCTGGAGTCAAGGACTCAGATGGTTGATCCAGTGTTTGAGATTGAGGCTCAGGGGATTGCTCTAGTTCTGGAGTCAATGACTCAGATGGTTGCTCCAGTGTTTGAGATTGAGGCTCAAGGGATTGCTCTAATTCTGGAGTCAAGGACTCAGATGGTTGCTCCAGTGTTTGAGATTGATGCTCAAGGGATTGCTCTAGTTCTGGAGTCAATTACTCAGATGGTTGCTCCAGTGTTTGAGATTGAGGCTCAAGGGATTGCTCTAGTTCTGGAGTCAAGGACTCAGATGGTTGCTCCAGTGTTTGAGATTGAGGATCAAGGGATTGCTCTAGTTCTGGAGTCAATGACTCAGATGGTTGCTCCAGTGTTTGATATTGAGGATCAAGGGATTGCTCTAGTTCTGGAGTCAATGACTCAGATGGTTGCTCCAGTGTTTGAGATTGAGGCTCAAGGGATTGCTCTAGTTCTGGAGTCAATGACTCAGATGGTTGCTCCAGTGTTTGAGATTGAGGATTAAGGGATTGCTCTAGTTCTGGAGTCAATGACTCAGATGGTTGCTCCAGTGTTTGAGATTGAGGATAAAGGGTTTGCTCTAGTTCTGGAGTCAATGACTCAGATGGTTGCTCCAGTGTTTGAGATTGAGGCTCAAGGGATTGCTCTAGTTCTGGAGTCAATGACTCAGATGGTTGCTCCAGTGTTTGATATTGAGGATCAAGGGATTGCTCTAGTTCTGGAGTCAATGACTCAGATGGTTGCTCCAGTGTTTGAGATTGAGGATTAAGGGATTGCTCTAGTTCTGGAGTCAATGACTCAGATGGTTGCTCCAGTGTTTGAGATTGAGGATAAAGGGTTTGCTCTAGTTCTGGAGTCAATGACTCAGATGGTTGCTCCAGTGTTTGAGATTGAGGATAAAGGGTTTGCTCTAGTTCTGGAGTCAAGGACTCAGATGGTTGATCTAGTGTTTGAGATTGAGGCTCAGGGGATTGCTCTAGTTCTGGAGTCAATGACTCAGATGGTTGCTCCAGTGTTTGAGATTGAGGCTCAAGGGATTGCTCTAATTCTGGAGTCAAGGACTCAGATGGTTGCTCCAGTGTTTGAGATTGATGCTCAAGGGATTGCTCTAGTTCTGGAGTCAATTACTCAGATGGTTGCTCCAGTGTTTGAGATTGAGGCTCAAGGGATTGCTCTAGTTCTGGAGTCAAGGACTCAGATGGTTGCTCCAGTGTTTGAGATTGAGGATCAAGGGATTGCTCTAGTTCTGGAGTCAATGACTCAGATGGTTGCTCCAGTGTTTGATATTGAGGATCAAGGGATTGCTCTAGTTCTGGAGTCAATGACTCAGATGGTTGCTCCAGTGTTTGAGATTGAGGCTCAAGGGATTGCTCTAGTTCTGGAGTCAATGACTCAGATGGTTGCTCCAGTGTTTGAGATTGAGGATTAAGGGATTGCTCTAGTTCTGGAGTCAATGACTCAGATGGTTGCTCCAGTGTTTGAGATTGAGGATAAAGGGTTTGCTCTAGTTCTGGAGTCAATGACTCAGATGGTTGCTCCAGTGTTTGAGATTGAGGCTCAAGGGATTGCTCTAGTTCTGGAGTCAATGACTCAGATGGTTGCTCCAGTGTTTGAGATTGAGGATCAAGGGATTGCTCTAGTTCTGGAGTCAATGACTCAGATGGTTGCTCCAGTGTTTGATATTGAGGATCAAGGGATTGCTCTAGTTCTGGAGTCAATGACTCAGATGGTCGCTCCAGTGTTTGAGATTGAGGATCAAGGGATTGCTCTAGTTCTGGAGTCAATGACTCAGATGGTTCTCCAGTGTTTGAGATTGAGGCTCAAGGGATTGCTCTAGTTCTGGAGTCAATAACTCAGATGGTTGCTCCAGTGTTTGAGATTGAGGATCAAGGGATTGCTCTAGTTCTGGAGTCAATGACTCAGATGGTTGCTCCAGTGTTTGAGATTGATGCTCAAGGGATTGCTCTAGTTCTGGAGTCAATTACTCAGATTGTTGCTCCAGTGTTTGAGATTGAGGCTCAAGGGATTGCTCTAGTTCTGGAGTCAATGACTCAGATGGTTGCTCCAGTGTTTGAGATTGATGCTCAAGGGATTGCTCTAGTTCTGGAGTCAATTACTCAGATTGTTGCTCCAGTGTTTGAGATTGAGGCTCAAGGGATTGCTCTAGTTCTGGAGTCAATGACTCAGATGGTTGCTCCAGTGTTTGAGATTGAGGATAAAGGGTTTGCTCTAGTTCTGGAGTCAATGACTCAGATGGTTGCTCCAGTGTTTGAGATTGAGGATCAAGGGATTGCTCTAGTTCTGGAGTCAATGACTCAGATGGTTGCTCCAGTGTTTGATATTGAGGATAAAGGGTTTGCTCTAGTTCTGGAGTCAATGACTCAGATGGTTGCTCCAGTGTTTGAGATTGAGGATCAAGGGATTGCTCTAGTTCTGGAGTCAATGACTCAGATGGTTGCTCCAGTGTTTGATATTGAGGATCAAGGGATTGCTCTAGTTCTGGAGTCAATGACTCAGATGGTTGCTCCAGTGTTTGAGATTGAGGCTCAAGGGATTGCTCTAGTTCTGGAGTCAATGACTCAGATGGTTGCTCCAGTGTTTGAGATTGAGGATTAAGGGATTGCTCTAGTTCTGGAGTCAATGACTCAGATGGTTGCTCCAGTGTTTGAGATTGAGGATAAAGGGTTTGCTCTAGTTCTGGAGTCAATGACTCAGATGGTTGCTCCAGTGTTTGAGATTGAGGCTCAAGGGATTGCTCTAGTTCTGGAGTCAATGACTCAGATGGTTGCTCCAGTGTTTGAGATTGAGGATCAAGGGATTGCTCTAGTTCTGGAGTCAATGACTCAGATGGTTGCTCCAGTGTTTGAGATTGAGGCTCAAGGGATTGCTCTAGTTCTGGAGTCAATGACTCAGATGGTCGCTCCAGTGTTTGATATTGAGGATCAAGGATTGCTCTAGTTCTGGAGTCAATGACTCAGATGGTCGCTCCAGTGTTTGAGATTGAGGATCAAGGGATTGCTCTAGTTCTGGAGTCAATGACTCAGATGGTTGCTCCAGTGTTTGAGATTGATGCTCAAGGGATTGCTCTAGTTCTGGAGTCAATTACTCAGATTGTTGCTCCAGTGTTTGAGATTGAGGCTCAAGGGATTGCTCTAGTTCTGGAGTCAATGACTCAGATGGTTGCTCCAGTGTTTGAGATTGATGCTCAAGGGATTGCTCTAGTTCTGGAGTCAATTACTCAGATTGTTGCTCCAGTGTTTGAGATTGAGGCTCAAGGGATTGCTCTAGTTCTGGAGTCAATGACTCAGATGGTTGCTCCAGTGTTTGAGATTGAGGCTCAAGGGATTGTTCTAGTTCTGGAGTCAATGACTCAGATGGTTGCTCCAGTGTTTGAGATTGAGGTTCAAGGGATTGCTCTAGTTCTGGAGTCAATAACTCAGATGGTTGCTCCAGTGTTTGAGATTGAGGATCAAGGGATTGCTCTAGTTCTGGAGTCAAGGACTCAGATGGTTGCTCCAGTGTTTGAGATTGAGGCTCAAGGGATTGCTCTAGTTCTGGAGTCGATGACTCAGATGGTTGCTCCAGTGTTTGAGATTGAGGATCAAGGGATTGCTCTAGTTCTGGAGTCAATTACTCAGATGGTTGCTCCAGTGTTTGAGATTGAGGATCAAGGGATTGCTCTAGTTCTGGAGTCAATGACTGAGATGGTTGCTCCAGTGTTTGAGATTGAGGCTCAAGGGATTGCTCTAGTTCTGGAGTCAATTACTCAGATGGTTGCTCCAGTGTTTGAGATTGATGCTCAAGGGATTGCTCTAGTTCTGGAGTCAATTACTCAGATGGTTGCTCTAGTGTTTGTGATTGAGGCTCAAGGGGTTGCTCTAGTTCTGGAGTCAATGACTCAGATGGTTGCTCCAGTGTTTGAGATTGAGGCTCAAGGGATTGCTCTAGTTCTGGAGTCAAGGACTCAGATGGTTGATCCAGTGTTTGAGATTGAGGCTCAGGGGATTGCTCTAGTTCTGGAGTCAATGACTCAGATGGTTGCTCCAGTGTTTGAGATTGAGGCTCAAGGGATTGCTCTAATTCTGGAGTCAAGGACTCAGATGGTTGCTCCAGTGTTTGAGATTGATGCTCAAGGGATTGCTCTAGTTCTGGAGTCAATTACTCAGATGGTTGCTCCAGTGTTTGAGATTGAGGCTCAAGGGATTGCTCTAGTTCTGGAGTCAAGGACTCAGATGGTTGCTCCAGTGTTTGAGATTGAGGATCAAGGGATTGCTCTAGTTCTGGAGTCAATGACTCAGATGGTTGCTCCAGTGTTTGATATTGAGGATCAAGGGATTGCTCTAGTTCTGGAGTCAATGACTCAGATGGTTGCTCCAGTGTTTGAGATTGAGGCTCAAGGGATTGCTCTAGTTCTGGAGTCAATGACTCAGATGGTTGCTCCAGTGTTTGAGATTGAGGATTAAGGGATTGCTCTAGTTCTGGAGTCAATGACTCAGATGGTTGCTCCAGTGTTTGATATTGAGGATCAAGGGATTGCTCTAGTTCTGGAGTCAATGACTCAGATGGTTGCTCCAGTGTTTGAGATTGAGGATTAAGGGATTGCTCTAGTTCTGGAGTCAATGACTCAGATGGTTGCTCCAGTGTTTGAGATTGAGGATAAAGGGTTTGCTCTAGTTCTGGAGTCAATGACTCAGATGGTTGCTCCAGTGTTTGAGATTGAGGATAAAGGGTTTGCTCTAGTTCTGGAGTCAAGGACTCAGATGGTTGATCCAGTGTTTGAGATTGAGGCTCAGGGGATTGCTCTAGTTCTGGAGTCAATGACTCAGATGGTTGCTCCAGTGTTTGAGATTGAGGCTCAAGGGATTGCTCTAATTCTGGAGTCAAGGACTCAGATGGTTGCTCCAGTGTTTGAGATTGATGCTCAAGGGATTGCTCTAGTTCTGGAGTCAATTACTCAGATGGTTGCTCCAGTGTTTTAGATTGAGGCTCAAGGGATTGCTCTAGTTCTGGAGTCAAGGACTCAGATGGTTGCTCCAGTGTTTGAGATTGAGGATCAAGGGATTGCTCTAGTTCTGGAGTCAATGACTCAGATGGTTGCTCCAGTGTTTGATATTGAGGATCAAGGGATTGCTCTAGTTCTGGAGTCAATGACTCAGATGGTTGCTCCAGTGTTTGAGATTGAGGCTCAAGGGATTGCTCTAGTTCTGGAGTCAATGACTCAGATGGTTGCTCCAGTGTTTGAGATTGAGGATTAAGGGATTGCTCTAGTTCTGGAGTCAATGACTCAGATGGTTGCTCCAGTGTTTGAGATTGAGGATAAAGGGTTTGCTCTAGTTCTGGAGTCAATGACTCAGATGGTTGCTCCAGTGTTTGAGATTGAGGCTCAAGGGATTGCTCTAGTTCTGGAGTCAATGACTCAGATGGTTGCTCCAGTGTTTGAGATTGAGGATCAAGGGATTGCTCTAGTTCTGGAGTCAATGACTCAGATGGTTGCTCCAGTGTTTGATATTGAGGATCAAGGGATTGCTCTAGTTCTGGAGTCAATGACTCAGATGGTCGCTCCAGTGTTTGAGATTGAGGATCAAGGGATTGCTCTAGTTCTGGAGTCAATGACTCAGATGGTTCTCCAGTGTTTGAGATTGAGGCTCAAGGGATTGCTCTAGTTCTGGAGTCAATAACTCAGATGGTTGCTCCAGTGTTTGAGATTGAGGATCAAGGGATTGCTCTAGTTCTGGAGTCAATGACTCAGATGGTTGCTCCAGTGTTTGAGATTGATGCTCAAGGGATTGCTCTAGTTCTGGAGTCAATTACTCAGATTGTTGCTCCAGTGTTTGAGATTGAGGCTCAAGGGATTGCTCTAGTTCTGGAGTCAATGACTCAGATGGTTGCTCCAGTGTTTGAGATTGAGGCTCAAGGGATTGCTCTAGTTCTGGAGTCAATAACTCAGATGGTTGCTCCAGTGTTTGAGATTGAGGATCAAGGGATTGCTCTAGTTCTGGAGTCAAGGACTCAGATGGTTGCTCCAGTGTTTGAGATTGAGGCTCAAGGGATTGCTCTAGTTCTGGAGTCAATGACTGAGATGGTTGCTCCAGTGTTTGAGATTGAGGCTCAAGGGATTGCTCTAGTTCTGGAGTCAATTACTCAGATGGTTGCTCCAGTTTTTGAGATTGAGGCTAAAGGGATTGCTCTAGTTCTGGAGTCAAGGACTCAGATGGTTGCTCCAGTGTTTGAGATTGATGCTCAAGGGATTGCTCTAGTTCTGGAGTCAATTACTCAGATGGTTGCTCTAGTGTTTGTGATTGAGGCTCAAGGGGTTGCTCTAGTTCTGGAGTCAATGACTCAGATGGTTGCTCCAGTGTTTGAGATTGAGGCTCAAGGGATTGCTCTAGTTCTGGAGTCAAGGACTCAGATGGTTGATCCAGTGTTTGAGATTGAGGCTCAGGGGATTGCTCTAGTTCTGGAGTCAATGACTCAGATGGTTGCTCCAGTGTTTGAGATTGATGCTCAAGGGATTGCTCTAGTTCTGGAGTCAATTACTCAGATGGTTGCTCCAGTGTTTGAGATTGAGGCTCAAGGGATTGCTCTAGTTCTGGAGTCAAGGACTCAGATGGTTGCTCCAGTGTTTGAGATTGAGGATCAAGGGATTGCTCTAGTTCTGGAGTCAATGACTCAGATGGTTGCTCCAGTGTTTGATATTGAGGATCAAGGGATTGCTCTAGTTCTGGAGTCAATGACTCAGATGGTTGCTCCAGTGTTTGAGATTGAGGCTCAAGGGATTGCTCTAGTTCTGGAGTCAATGACTCAGATGGTTGCTCCAGTGTTTGAGATTGAGGATTAAGGGATTGCTCTAGTTCTGGAGTCAATGACTCAGATGGTTGCTCCAGTGTTTGAGATTGAGGATAAAGGGTTTGCTCTAGTTCTGGAGTCAATGACTCAGATGGTTGCTCCAGTGTTTGAGATTGAGGCTCAAGGGATTGCTCTAGTTCTGGAGTCAATGACTCAGATGGTTGCTCCAGTGTTTGATATTGAGGATCAAGGGATTGCTCTAGTTCTGGAGTCAATGACTCAGATGGTTGCTCCAGTGTTTGAGATTGAGGATTAAGGGATTGCTCTAGTTCTGGAGTCAATGACTCAGATGGTTGCTCCAGTGTTTGAGATTGAGGATAAAGGGTTTGCTCTTTGTTCCGCTACAAGACCATGGTGCTTGCCTACGGAGCTGTGAGGGGAACGGCACCTCACTACCTCCAGGCTCTGATCAGGCCCTACACCCAAACAAGGGCACTGCGTTCATCCACCTCTGGCCTGCTCGCCTCCCTACCACTGAGGAAGTACAGTTCCCGCTCAGCCCAGTCAAAACTGTTCGCTGCTCTGGCCCCCCAATGGTGGAACAAACTCCCTCACAACGCCAGGACAGCGGAGTCAATCACCACCTTCCGGAGACACCTGAAACCCCACCTCTTTAAGGAATACCTAGGATAGGATAAAGTAATCCTTCTCCCCCTCCCCCTTAAAAGACCTAGATGCACTATTGTAAAGTGGCTGTTCCACTGGATGTCATAAGGTGAAAGCACCAATTTGTATGTCGCTCTGGATAAGAGCGTCTGCTAAATGACTTAAATGTAAATGTAAATGTCAAGGACTCAGATGGTTGCTCCAGTGTTTGAGATTGATGCTCAAGGGATTGCTCTAGTTCTGGAGTCAATTACTCAGATGGTTGCTCCAGTGTTTGAGATTGAGGCTCAAGGGATTGCTCTAGTTCTGGAGTCAAGGACTCAGATGGTTGCTCCAGTGTTTGAGATTGAGGATCAAGGGATTGCTCTAGTTCTGGAGTCAATGACTCAGATGGTTGCTCCAGTGTTTGATATTGAGGATCAAGGGATTGCTCTAGTTCTGGAGTCAATGACTCAGATGGTTGCTCCAGTGTTTGAGATTGAGGCTCAAGGGATTGCTCTAGTTCTGGAGTCAATGACTCAGATGGTTGCTCCAGTGTTTGAGATTGAGGATTAAGGGATTGCTCTAGTTCTGGAGTCAATGACTCAGATGGTTGCTCCAGTGTTTGAGATTGAGGATAAAGGGTTTGCTCTAGTTCTGGAGTCAATGACTCAGATGGTTGCTCCAGTGTTTGAGATTGAGGCTCAAGGGATTGCTCTAGTTCTGGAGTCAATGACTCAGATGGTTGCTCCAGTGTTTGAGATTGAGGATCAAGGGATTGCTCTAGTTCTGGAGTCAATGACTCAGATGGTTGCTCCAGTGTTTGATATTGAGGATCAAGGGATTGCTCTAGTTCTGGAGTCAATGACTCAGATGGTCGCTCCAGTGTTTGAGATTGAGGATCAAGGGATTGCTCTAGTTCTGGAGTCAATGACTCAGATGGTTCTCCAGTGTTTGAGATTGAGGCTCAAGGGATTGCTCTAGTTCTGGAGTCAATAACTCAGATGGTTGCTCCAGTGTTTGAGATTGAGGATCAAGGGATTGCTCTAGTTCTGGAGTCAATGACTCAGATGGTTGCTCCAGTGTTTGAGATTGATGCTCAAGGGATTGCTCTAGTTCTGGAGTCAATTACTCAGATTGTTGCTCCAGTGTTTGAGATTGAGGCTCAAGGGATTGCTCTAGTTCTGGAGTCAATGACTCAGATGGTTGCTCCAGTGTTTGAGATTGAGGCTCAAGGGATTGCTCTAGTTCTGGAGTCAATAACTCAGATGGTTGCTCCAGTGTTTGAGATTGAGGATCAAGGGATTGCTCTAGTTCTGGAGTCAAGGACTCAGATGGTTGCTCCAGTGTTTGAGATTGAGGCTCAAGGGATTGCTCTAGTTCTGGAGTCAATGACTGAGATGGTTGCTCCAGTGTTTGAGATTGAGGCTCAAGGGATTGCTCTAGTTCTGGAGTCAATTACTCAGATGGTTGCTCCAGTTTTTGAGATTGAGGCTAAAGGGATTGCTCTAGTTCTGGAGTCAAGGACTCAGATGGTTGCTCCAGTGTTTGAGATTGATGCTCAAGGGATTGCTCTAGTTCTGGAGTCAATTACTCAGATGGTTGCTCTAGTGTTTGTGATTGAGGCTCAAGGGGTTGCTCTAGTTCTGGAGTCAATGACTCAGATGGTTGCTCCAGTGTTTGAGATTGAGGCTCAAGGGATTGCTCTAGTTCTGGAGTCAAGGACTCAGATGGTTGATCCAGTGTTTGAGATTGAGGCTCAGGGGATTGCTCTAGTTCTGGAGTCAATGACTCAGATGGTTGCTCCAGTGTTTGAGATTGAGGCTCAAGGGATTGCTCTAATTCTGGAGTCAAGGACTCAGATGGTTGCTCCAGTGTTTGAGATTGATGCTCAAGGGATTGCTCTAGTTCTGGAGTCAATTACTCAGATGGTTGCTCCAGTGTTTGAGATTGAGGCTCAAGGGATTGCTCTAGTTCTGGAGTCAAGGACTCAGATGGTTGCTCCAGTGTTTGAGATTGAGGCTCAAGGGATTGCTCAAGGTCTGGAGTCAATGACTCAGATGGTTGCTCCAGTGTTTGAGATTGAGGCTCAAGGGATTGCTCTAGTTCTGGAGTCAATAACTCAGATGGTTGATCCAGTGTTTGAGATTGAGGCTCAAGGGATTCCTCTAGTTCTGGAGGTGCAGGTTCATGTTGTACTTGTACACGTTGTTCAGGGGCCTGCTCAAAAACTGTTTCCTTCAGTGGAGAGTTAAGTTCATCATTAAGTTCATTCATTTGTTAGATTTTTTCACGGCGTCTCCTCTGATTTAATCTGCATTTCACCCCCCCCTCCCCTATTTTTTTCAGCATCAGATTGTGTCATTGTATGGATCGGTGGATGATCAGCATTGGCATCCTTCTTTCTTCTCTTCTTGCTAAAAAACAAACATTTAATAGTTATGACACTGGGACAGAATAGGATTCACATCCATTAACATCCAATGTTATTAGTAGTCTAATAATCTAAGTAATTTTGCATGCCCAATTTTTCAGTTTTTGATTTGTTAAAAAAGTTTGAAATATCCAATAAATGTCGTTCCACTTCATGATTGTGTCCCACTTGTTGTTGATTCTTCACAAAAAAATACAGTTTTATATCTTTATGTTTGAAGCCTGAAATGTGGCAAAAGGTCGCAAAGTTCAAGGGGGCCGAATACATTCGCAAGGCACTGTAAGAAAATGGCTTGGCTCGTGGAAACGTCATACAGGAGATCTTGAAACTTCATACAGGAGACCTTGGAACTTCATACAGGAGACCTTGGAACTTCATACAGGAGACCTTGTAACTTCATACAGGAGCCCTTGTAACTTCATACAGGAGACCTTGGAACTTCATACAGGAAATCTTGAAACTTCATACAGGAGACCTTGTAACTTCATACAGGAGACCTTGGAACTTCATACAGGAGATCTTGGAACTTCATACAGGAGACATTGGGACTTGTTTTGGGACTCTCCTTTCCAACTCTCTTCTTTTTTTACAACTCCTCAGTTTGAGGCACAAACACAGCCAATTAGTACTTCATTCAGTCAACAGCATGGCCTGAACCACTTCAAGCACTCCTGGGGACCCTCCTCTGCAGGCTCATCCAATCCTCAGTTCCCCCCTCTGTGTTGTTGGTCTCTCATGCCTGCCTAACGAGTGTAAATTAAATGGTGCGACAGCAGCCATTTTGGAATCCGCATGTCCTTTATCTTTCCCCACCAGGAAAAACGTTACGTTTCACGTGTTAAGGCTGTTGTATCACAGCATTGTGTACAATAGTTGGCCATGAAATCTGGGCCTGCCTGAGGTGTAGCCTAGTCAGGGAATTAGGCTGTGATGTCACAGATTCCCAGGGGACTATTGTGGTTCTTTGTGACACTCACTGGGAGTTGTGGGAGTAAATCGTAGGGATTAGTGGGATTTTGTTTGAGGGGTACTTCATTGTTCCCAAGCCACCTCTCTTAGCATTCTACCCCCAGACTCACTCCCCAATCTGCCCCACATTATACGTTCACTGGCCCTATGTCATCCCTCATTCACCACTCACTCTCTCCAACAGAACAAAAGTAGAGTGTTTTATGTGGGATTCCAGTTTTGGATGGGGGAAAGGTTGGAATTAGTTTTGTCTTGTCGCTTGTGCAGAGGCCTCTATCCGCCTACTTTAGATAGAGGTTGATTTCCGTCCTGTCGCAAAGAAAACAAAATGACAATTGTTTCATTTAATTACAATCGTATTTCTGTCACACATACACATTTTGCCGAGCTCTCAATTCTCAAAATGGCTTCCAGGATCAATAATGGGAGGGGAAGGGTTAATTGCGTACATTAATCACAGGCACTTTATTGAGAACCGGGGAGCCGGCAACTTTCGGACAAAAGGGTTCTCTGTTGTTTATACATGCTTATGGGCTTCTTTTTTGCATTCAATTTCACCCTGTCCACTGTAATTCATTTGGATGTAAACTGAGCTTTACTATTGCCTTTATACAGGGCTTGGTTTGAAATGCTTTCCATTTAAGCAGTGATGTGTGGTGTGTATGGGGGTCTTTAACTAGCCTGAGTATGCAAAACAGACCACATTATGTCACTGGAGCCCACCCTCACCTCGCCACTCTTGTATTGGCAGGTGGATTATAGGGGAAAACTGTCACGCCTGCTCACACGCTCCAGCTCTGGTGCTCGAGGGCACACCTGTCATCGTCATTACGCACGCATCAGCGCTCATTGGACTCACCTGGACTCCTTCACGTTTTGATTGCCTTCCCTATATCTGTCTGTTTCCTCTGTTTCCTCCCCAAGTCAGCATTATTGGAATTTCCGTTTACCCTGTCCAGACGCTGTCCGTATTCTGTTCCTGTCTGTGGTTATTAAATCATCACTCCCTGTACCTGCTTCTCGTCTCCAGCATCGATCCTTACAAAAATAGGATCTCGTGGTGCTCTTTGTTTATTAAAAAAAATAAAAAAAATAAAAATGAGTCACTGTGTATAGAGACTTAAGGGGCTTGGGAAAACTATTTAAGGAAACTGGCCGAGTGAATTCCTTGTCTGGGTGGTCTTGACTTGTCTCGGTGGTTGTAGTGTTAAGAATAAATGGAATAGTTTCTGTTTGCTCTGTGGTAGTGGCATCTGAATTACCATCTCCTTTCAGAGGTACGGATGATTGCGATGACCAGTCAGTTAACATCCAGCTATGCTTCACCCATCAAACTACCAGCTGTGACCACACCTCTCCACCTTCTTCCAAAACACCATTATCCACTTCCTTCCACATTTTCCCTGGAACAATGGCCCCCCAATTCCCCCAGCCTCTAGCCCAGTTTCCCAGAACAGGCTTGGCTTTACCTCAGCAAAAGTGAAACTGTGTGTCCAGAACCCATTGTCTTCCCACTCTGGAGAGACAGGAAGTGTACAGCATTCAACAGGTGGTTCTGTTCCCTTCCCCTGTTCCCTTCTCCTACACCTCTCTCGGTCTCCTCAGCAGCGTTGAGCGATCGCTCCTATCGCAGGCTCTGATTGCATCGCATTTCCCCACATGATGCAGTAGTCTCCAGTTGTACATCCCGGGATGTAGTCAGTGATGTCAGTGATGCAGGTGATGTCAGTGATGCAGCTTGTGTCAGTGATGTCAGTGATGTCAGTGATGCAGCTGTAGTCTGTGATGTCCGTGATGCAGCTTGTGTCAGTGATGTCAGTGATGTCAGTGATGCAGCTGTAGTCTGTGATGTCCGTGATGCAGCTGTAGTCAGTGATGCAGATGATGTCAGTGATGCAGCTTGTGTCAGTGATGTCAGTAATGCAGCTGTAGTCAGTGATGCAGCTGTAGTCAGTGATGCAGCTGTAGTCAGTGATGTCAGTGATGCAGCTGATGTCAGTGATGCAGCTGTCGTCAGTGATGTCAGTGATGCAGCTGATGTCAGTGATGCAGCTGTAGTCAGTGATGCAGCTGTAGTCAGTGATGTCAGTGATGCAGCTGATGTCAGTGATGCAGCTGTAGTCAGTGATGCAGCTGATGTCAGTGATGCAGCTGTAGTCAGTGATGCAGCTGTAGTCAGTGATGTCAGTGATGCAGCTGATGTCAGTGATGCAGCTGTAGTCAGTGATGCAGCTGTAGTCAGTGATGTCAGTGATGCAGCTGATGTCAGTGATGCAGCTGTAGTCAGTGATGTCAGTGATGCAGCTGATGTCAGTGATGCAGCTGTAGTCAGTGATGCAGCTGTAGTCAGTGATGTCAGTGATGCAGCTGATGTCAGTGATGCAGCTGTAGTCAGTGATGCAGCTGTAGTCAGTGATGTCAGTGATGCAGCTGTAGTCAGTGATGTCAGTGATGCAGCTGATGTCAGTGATGCAGCTGTAGTCAGTGATGTCAGTGATGCAGCTGTAGTCAGTGATGCAGCTGTAGTCAGTGATGTCAGTGATGCAGCTGATGTCAGTGATGCAGCTGTAGTCAGTGATGCAGCTGTAGTCAGTGATGTCAGTGATGCAGCTGATGTCAGTGATGCAGCTGTAGTCATTGATGTCAGTGATGCATCTGTAGTCAGGTTCCTACCAGTACCTCCATACAGGCTGGCTAGTATCTGGTCATGGAAGTCGTTATGATATCCTTCCTAGTTCCGACCAGTACCTCCGTACAGGCTGGCTAGTATCTAGTCTTGGAGGGCTGTAGTGTCTGCCAAGTTCATCCATGCCTCAGCAATTCATTGATTACAATGAGCTGAGTCTCAGCAATAGATTAGATTATAGGCGACATCTGCTGATTTCAAGGCATCAGTGAAAACTTCCCCAATCACCTTGTCCTAATTCCATCAAATAATTTGCAGTGATGCAAGCTCTTAAAACCATATGTGTCCAATCCAGATGCTGTGTCTTCAAGTTATGGCAGAGCTGGCCTCAAATAGTACAGTATTGGAAATCTTTCTGAGACTGTGAATGTTTGCTTTAGCCTACCTGGACTCTATAGCAGGGATCATCAACTAGATTCAGCCGCCGGGTTGGTCGGGGACCAGAACATAATTACAAATCATTTGCACACAGCAAATTTCCGTCAACAAGCCCAAACAGATATAATATTTGACTAAAACAAAATAATTTCAAGTCTTGCTTACATTTGTATATGTTCACGTGTCTCTATATGTGTGGAAATACTTGGGAACAGATTTCATAAATGAAAATCATCTGGAGCTGATTTCATGGTATTTTTACAGTCTTTTATGTATAACAATGAAAATTTTAAAAAATAATAACTTGGGGGGCCAAATAAAACCACCCGTGGTTGGGGAACCGTGCTCTATAGGCTCTTTAGTGCAAGGCAACATCTACTAGACCCTTATTTCACAGCTAATCAGAAACCACATGACACCTCCCCACCCAACTAAAGTGCTGATGAATGACATGAGCTAATAGCCACAGAATGTCTCCCGATAATTGACTGAGATTTCCTGGCTGGAGATTTCCTGGGTTTTAAAAGAAGATAAGTTTGACATAAGCTCAGGGCTTTGTCAGTTGAACTTGTCCCCGGTTGCCTCGGAATGCAAGTGATTAAACAGAACTGGATCCCTGAGAAAGAGAGAGAGAGTGAAAAAAAGCCTCTTTGAAACTGCAGAACTCGTTGAAAAGACGGGTCTGTCCGTGTCTGCCAGTGACTTGCAGCACAGGCTGGGGAGAGTTGTTGCATGTGGGGAGTGAAGTATGGGGAAACTTATGTGCAACGTATGGCGTTAAGTTTTCTGAGTGCATTTATTAGTATTATTGTGGTGGTCTTTCCCTCTGGTGAGGGAGGTCTGGTACAGAGGCATATCCCTCTTCCTCTCTGCTCCCCACAGGAGCCTGTTCTTCAAAGCCAGAGAGAGCGGGAGAAAACGTGCACACACATGTGAGCCTGAACCCAGGGAGGGTGTGTCTGTATCGTTTTACACGGACGGGAGTCAGGAGGTAGAACAAGTAGGAGGGGGGACTTCCTCTATCCATCAAAAAGTGAGCTCAGCCCTATCCACTGGTCTCTAGGCTCTGAGCCAAGAGGAAGCCTAGTATAACAGAGTACCACGAGGAGTCCTAGTATAGCAGAGTACCAAGAGGGGTCCTAGTATAGCAGAGTACCAAGAGGAGTCCTAGTATAGCAGAGTACCAAGAGGAAGCCTAGTATAACAGAGTACCAAGAGGAGTCCTAGTATAGCAGATTTCCAAGAGTCCTAGGATAGCAGATGAGTCCGAGAATAGCAGATGAGTCCTAAGATAGCAGATGAGTCCTAAGATAGCAGATGAGTTCTAGGATAGCAGATGAGTTCTAGGATAGCAGATGAGTCCTAGAATAGCAGATGAGTCCTACGATAGCAGATGAGTCCTACGGTAGCAGATGAGTCCTAAGATAGCAGATGAGTCCTAGGATAGCAGATGAGTCCTACGATAGCAGATGAGTCTTAAGATAGCAGATGAGTCCTAAGATAGCAAGCAGATGAGCCCTAGGATAGCAGATGAGTTCTAGGATAGCAGATGAGCCCTAGGATAGCAGATGAGTTCTAGGATAGCAGATGAGTCCTAGAATAGCAGATGAGTCCTACGATAGCAGATGAGTCCTACGATAGCAGATGAGTCCTAAGATAGCAGATGAGTCCTAGGATAGCAGATGAGTCCTACGATAGCAGATGAGTCTTAAGATAGCAGATGAGTCCTAAGATAGCAGATGAGTCCTAGGATAGCAGATGAGTTCTAGGATAGCAGATGAGTCCAAGAATAGCAGATGAGTCCTACCATAGCAGATGAGTCCTACGATAGCAGATGAGTCCTAAGATAGCAGATGAGTCCTAGGATAGCAGATGAGTCCTACGATAGCAGATGAGTCTCAAGATAGCAGATGAGTCCTAAGATAGCAAGCAGATGAGCCCTAGGATAGCAGATGAGTTCTAGGATAGCAGATGAGCCCTAGGATAGCAGATGAGTTCTAGGATAGCAGATGAGTTCTAGGATAGCAGATGAGTTCTAGGATAGCAGATGAGCTCTAGGATAGCAGATGAGTTCTAGGATAGCAGATGAGTTCTAGGATAGCAGTTGAGTTCTAGGATAGCAGATGAGCTCTAGGATAGCAGATGAGTTCTAGGATAGCAGATGAGCTCTAGGATAGCAGATGAGCTCTAGGATAGCAGATGAGCTCTAGGATAGCAGATGAGTTCTAGGATAGCAGATGAGCTCTAGGATAGCAGATGAGTTCTAGGATAGCAGATGAGTTCTAGGATAGCAGATGAGCTCTAGGATAGCAGATGAGTTCTAGGATAGCAGATGAGCTCTAGGATAGCAGATGAGTTCTAGGATAACAGATGAGTTCTAGGATAGCAGATGAGCTCTAGGATAGCAGATGAGTTCTAGGATAGCAGATGAGCTCTAGGATAGCAGATGAGTTCTAGGATAACAGATGAGCTCTAGGATAGCAGATGAGTTCTAGGATAGCAGATGAGTTCTAGGATAGCAGAGTACCAAGAGGAGTCCTGATATAGCAGAGTACAATGAGTATTATGTATTGTCCTCTTGTTTAATTCAGTCTGAGAAACCTCCTTCTCTTATAGCTGTTACACCCATCTCTCAGTGCTGAGCCGTGAGTTTCCCTGTGTGTCTTCCATCCATGTTCCTGTTTATCTCTGTCCCTGTGTGTCTTCCATCCATGTTCCTGTTTATCTCTGTCCCTGTGTATCTTCCATCCATGTTCCTGTTTATCTCTGTCCCTGTGTGTCTTCCATCCATGTTCCTGTTTATCTCTGTCCCTGTGTGTCTTCCATCCATGTTCCTGTTTATATTTATCCCTGTGTGTCTTCCATCCATGTTGCTGTTGATGTGGCATTCTAATGTCAATTCTGATTCAATTCACAAGGCTGGGGAGAGCTGAAGACCACTGGGGAGCGCTGGGGAGCGCTGAAGACCACTGGGGAGCGCTGGGGAGAGCTGGAGAACACTGGGGATCGTTGGAGAGCGCTGAAGACCGCTGGGGAGCACTAGGGAGCGCTGAAGATCATTGGGGAGAGCTGAAGACCACTGGGGAGTGCTGGGGCGAGCTGAAGACCAATGGGGAGTGCTGGGGAGCGCTTAAGACCAATGGGGAGCACTGAAGACCACTGGCGAGCACCGGGGAGCGCTGAAGACCACTGGGGAGAGCTGAAGATCATTGGGGAGAGCTGAAGACCACTGGGGAGTGCTGAAGACCACTGGGGAGAGCTGAAGACCACTGGGGAGAGCTGAAGACTACCGGGGAGCGCTGGGGAGAGCTGAAGACCACTGGGGAGCGCTGAAGACCGCTGGGGAGCGCTGGAGAGCGCTGAAGACCGCTGTGGAGCACTAGGGAGCGCTGAAGACCACTGGGGAGAGCTGAAGACCACTGGGGAGTGCTGGGGAGAGCTGACAACCACTAGGGAGTGCTGGTGAGAGCTGAAGACCACTGGGGAGAGCTGAAGACCACTGGGGAGCGCTGGGGAGAGCTGAAGATAACTGGGGAGCGATGAAGACCACTGGGGAGCGCTGGAGAGCGCTGAAGACCGCTGGGAGTGCAGGGGAGCGCTGAAGACCACTAGGGAGCACTGGGGAGCGCTGAAGACCACTGGGGAGAGCTGAAGACCACTGGGGAGTGCTGGGGAGAGCTGAAGACCACTGGGGAGAGCTGAAGACCACTGGGGAGCGCTGAAGACCGCTGGGGAGCGCTGGGGAACACTGAAGTCCACTTGGGAGAGCTGAAGACCACTAGGGAGAGCTGAAGACCACTGGGGAGCGCTGGGGAGAGCAGAATACTACTGGGGAGCGCTGAAGACCACTGGAGAGCGCTGGGGAGAGCAGAAGACAACTGGGGAGCGCTGGGGAGAGCTGAAGACCACTGGGGAGCGCTGGGGAGCGCTGAAGACCACTGGGGAGCGCTGGGGAGAGCAGAATACCACTGGGGAGCGCTGAAGAACAGTGGGGAGCGCTGAAGACCACTGGAGAGTGCTGGGGAGAGCAGAAGACAACTGGGGAGCGCTGGGGAGAGCTGAAGACCACTGGGGAGCGCTGGGGAGAGCTGAAGACCACTGGGGAGCGCTGGGGAGAGCTGAAGACCACTGGGGAGCGCTGAAGACCGCTGGGGAGCGCTGGAGAGCGCTGAAGACCGCTGTGGAGCACTAGGGAGCGCTGAAGACCACTGGGGAGAGCTGAAGACCACTGGGGAGCGCTGGGGAGAGCTGAAGATGACTGGGGAGAGATGAAGACCACTGGGGAGCGCTGGAGAGCGCTGAAGACCGCTGGGGAGCGCAGGGGAGCGCTGAAGACCACTAGGGAGCACTGGGGAGCGCTGAAGACCACTGGGGAGAGCTGAAGACCACTGGGGAGTGCTGGGGAGAGCTGAAGACCACTGGAGAGAGCTGAAGACCACTGGGAGCGCTGAAGACCGCTGGGGAGCGCTGGGGAGAGCAGAATACCACTGGGGAGCGCTGAAGACCACCGGGGAGCGCTGAAGACCACTGGGGAGAGCTGAAGATCATTGGGGAGAGCTGAAGACCACTGGGGAGCACTGGGGAGTGCTGAAGACCACTGGGGAGAGCTGAAGACCACTGGGGAGAGCTGAAGACTACCGGGGAGCGCTGGGGAGAGCTGAAGACCACTGGGGAGCGCTGAAGACCGCTGGGGAGCGCTGGAGAGCGCTGAAGACCGCTGTGGAGCACTAGGGAGCGCTGAAGACCACTGGGGAGAGCTGAAGACCACTGGGGAGTGCTGGGGAGAGCTGACGACCACTAGGGAGTGCTGGTGAGAGCTGAAGACCACTGGGGAGAGCTGAAGACCACTGGGGAGCGCTGGGGAGAGCTGAAGATAACTGGGGAGCGATGAAGACCACTGGGGAGCGCTGGAGAGCGCTGAAGACCGCTGGGGAGTGCAGGGGAGCGCTGAAGACCACTAGGGAGCACTGGGGAGCGCTGAAGACCACTGGGGAGAGCTGAAGACCACTGGGGAGTGCTGGGGAGAGCTGAAGACCACTGGGGAGAGCTGAAGACCACTGGGGAGCGCTGAAGACCGCTGGGGAGCGCTGGGGAACACTGAAGTCCACTTGGGAGAGCTGAAGACCACTAGGGAGAGCTGAAGACCACTGGGGAGCGCTGGGGAGAGCAGAATACTACTGGGGAGCGCTGAAGACCACTGAGAGCGCTGGGGAGAGCAGAAGACAACTGGGGAGCGCTGGGGAGAGCTGAAGACCACTGGGGAGCGCTGGGAGCGCTGAAGACCACTGGGGAGCGCTGGGGAGAGCAGAATACCACTGGGGAGCGCTGAAGAACAGTGGGGAGCGCTGAAGACCACTGGAGAGTGCTGGGAGAGCAGAAGACAACTGGGGAGCGCTGGGGAGAGCTGAAGACCACTGGGGAGCGCTGGGGAGAGCTGAAGACCACTGGGGAGCGCTGGGGAGAGCTGAATACCACTGGGGAGCGCTGAAGACCGCTGGGGAGCGCTGGAGAGCGCTGAAGACCGCTGTGGAGCACTAGGGAGCGCTGAAGACCACTGGGGAGAGCTGAAGACCACTGGGGAGCGCTGGGGAGAGCTGAAGATGACTGGGGAGAGATGAAGACCACTGGGGAGCGCTGGAGAGCGCTGAAGACCGCTGGGGAGCGCAGGGGAGCGCTGAAGACCACTAGGGAGCACTGGGGAGCGCTGAAGACCACTGGGGAGAGCTGAAGACCACTGGGGAGTGCTGGGGAGAGCTGAAGACCACTGGAGAGAGCTGAAGACCACTGGGGAGCGCTGAAGACCGCTGGGGAGCGCTGGGGAGAGCAGAATACCACTGGGGAGCGCTGAAGACCACCGGGGAGCGCTGAAGACCACTGGGGAGAGCTGAAGATCATTGGGGAGAGCTGAAGACCACTGGGGAGCACTGGGGAGTGCTGAAGACCACTGGGGAGAGCTGAAGACCACTGGGGAGAGCTGAAGACTACCGGGGAGCGCTGGGGAGAGCTGAAGACCACTGGGGAGCGCTGAAGACCGCTGGGGAGCGCTGGAGAGCGCTGAAGACCGCTGTGGAGCACTAGGGAGCGCTGAAGACCACTGGGGAGAGCTGAAGACCACTGGGGAGTGCTGGGGAGAGCTGACGACCACTAGGGAGTGCTGGTGAGAGCTGAAGACCACTGGGGAGAGCTGAAGACCACTGGGGAGCGCTGGGGAGAGCTGAAGATAACTGGGGAGCGATGAAGACCACTGGGGAGCGCTGGAGAGCGCTGAAGACCGCTGAGGAGTGCAGGGGAGCGCTGAAGACCACTAGGGAGCACTGGGGAGCGCTGAAGACCACTGGGGAGAGCTGAAGACCACTGGGGAGTGCTGGGGAGAGCTGAAGACCACTGGGGAGAGCTGAAGACCACTGGGGAGCGCTGAAGACCGCTGGGGAGCGCTGGGGAACACTGAAGTCCACTTGGGAGAGCTGAAGACCACTAGGGAGAGCTGAAGACCACTGGGGAGCGCTGGGGAGAGCAGAATACTACTGGGGAGCGCTGAAGACCACTGAGAGCGCTGGGGAGAGCAGAAGACAACTGGGGAGCGCTGGGAGAGCTGAAGACCACTGGGGAGCGCTGGGAGCGCTGAAGACCACTGGGGAGCGCTGGGGAGAGCAGAATACCACTGGGGAGCGCTGAAGAACACTGGGGAGCGCTGAAGACCACTGGAGAGTGCTGGGGAGAGCAGAAGACAACTGGGGAGCGCTGGGGAGAGCTGAAGACCACTGGGGAGCGCTGGGGAGAGCTGAAGACCACTGGGGAGCGCTGGGGAGAGCTGAAGACCACTGGGGAGCGCTGAAGACCGCTGGGGAGCGCTGGAGAGTGCTGAAGACCGCTGTGGAGCACTAGGGAGCGCTGAAGACCACTGGGGAGACCTGAAGACCACTGGGGAGCGCTGGGGAGAGCTGAAGATGACTGGGGAGCGATGAAGACCACTGGGGAGCGCTGGAGAGCGCTGAAGACCGCTGGGGAGCGCAGGGGAGCGCTGAAGACCACTAGGGAGCACTGGGGAGCGCTGAAGACTACTGGGGAGAGCTGAAGACCACTGGGGAGTGCTGGGGAGAGCTGAAGACCACTGGAGAGAGCTGAAGACCACTGGGGAGCGCTGAAGACCGCTGGGGAGCGCTGGGGAGAGCAGAATACCACTGGGGAGCGCTGAAGACCACTGGGGAGCGCTGGGGAGAGCAGAAGACAACTGGGGAGCGCTGGGGAGAGCTGAAGACCACTGGGGAGCGCTGGGGAGCGCTGAAGACCACTGGGGAGCGCTGGGGAGAGCAGAAGACCACTGGGGAGCGCTGAAGAACAGTGGGGAGCGCTGAAGACCACTGGAGAGTGCTGGGGAGAGCAGAAGACAACTGGGGAGCGCTGGGGAGAGCTGAAGACCACTGGGGAGCGCTGGGGAGAGCTGAAGACCACTGGGGAGCGCTGGGGAGAGCTGAAGACCACTGGGGAGCGCATGGGGAGAGCTGGACCCCTGGGGATCGCTGGGGAGCAATTAAGACCGCTGGGGGGAGCTGAAGACCACTGGGGAGCGCTGGGGAGCAATTAAGACCGCTGGGGAGCGCTGAAGACCACTGGGGAGCGCTGGGGAGAGCTGAAGACCACTGGGGAGCGCTGGGGAGAGCTGAAGACCACTGGGGAGTGCTGGGAAGAGCTGAAGACTACTGGGGAGTGCTGGGGACAGCTGCGGAGTGCTGAGGACCACTGGGGGGTGCTAGGTAGCCGGGGGTTGATCTTATTTACATTTACATTTAAATTTAAATCTTATGGTGTAAAGGGGTTAATCATATCTGTCCTGCTGATTGCTTTGTCCTCACTCTGTCCTTATCAAAAGTACAGGAGGATGCTTGTAATGTGCTCTGAGTGTGTGTTTTCTGGGGACGTTGTTGTCCTGTATAACTGTATAACTGTAGAATGTACTGTATAACAAATAGACCTGGGGACTGAATCGAACCCCAATGCATTGTGGGATAGCAAAGATGTAAAACAGACCAGATTCTATAACCTACACCCTACCCTTCTTACATGGTGTAGTGTGTGTGTGTGTGTGTGTGTGTGTGTGTGTGTGTGTGTGTGTGTGTGTGTGTGTGTGTGTGTGTGTGTGTGTGTGTGTGTGTGTGTGTGTGTGTGTGTGTGATAGAATATTTAACAAACGCTTGTTTTGGCCCTGTTTTGTAGTCATGTAGCCTAATGAGCCTTAGATATAGTAAATGTCCACTAGGGATCACTGTTTCAGCTTCCAACTGTCATACAAATTAGCCTATGACTTGTGATTGGGGGAAAAAAGTTGTCTGAGTTTCAGTTGATAACTAATTGATTGATAAATAATAATAATATTTCAGTCATATTGACAAACACATTCAATCACCTTATATGAATAAATGATGACATTTACATTTATTTATGTATTAGTGGAGATTGGGACCATTCCCCCATGATGCCCAGGGATAGTGATTTAGAGAGACACCCGTGAAATGGTTGACAACGTTTTGCTGGCGAGGCCCACTTTTTATAGTTCGAGACTATGCCTGTTTTCCCAAGGGTGCATCTTTATGGGGTAATGTTTAGATCCAAAGTCTTTGAACCTTGACCCTATGGAATTCTGTTGGTGCTGTCCCACAAGGATTAAGTTAAAGGTTGTCCCTAACAAACCTGGGTTCAAATACTATTTGAAATAATTTAAAATACTTTCATCTGTGGTTGATTGAGTTTGTCTGCCACAATGGAAAAAACAGAATAGTCACAAAACTGCAAACCCTGCCCATATGGCACTCTCGGCACTCTCGGACTTGAAAGATTTCAAAATAGTATTTGGGTGTCTGGTCTGGGATCAGAGCTCTTCCACACCACTGTGATGTAAACAAACCGAACCTTTACCCCAGTAACCCACATTGGGGGTAAACAGGAGTCACTATAGATGGTAACAGGAGAAGGTTAGAGAGAGGCGTTCTAATCGCGCTGACATTACACGAGGACAATTCATCTCTATCAGAGAAAGTAGACATAGTATTAAACCGACTCAACCTCAATCCTTTTCCCCACCATACCTCATGTTCTTCAGTGTGTTTCAGAGGATCCGTTTGAGCGAGGTTTTATGTTGATTGTTGTATTCTATTCTATTCAAAGTCGCTAATCTTGATCACATAATGAGTAGTTATTTGTGATGTAAGGCGATTTGTAGATCAGTGATTATGCACACTCCGAGTGTAATGTAGTCAATCTTAAACACACACAAGAATCCAGTATTTCAAATCAAATCAAATCAAATTTTATTTGTCACATGCAGATGTTAGTGCGAGTGTAGCGAAATGCTTGTGCTTCTAGTTCCGACAATGCAGTAATAACCAACAAGTAATCTAACTAACAATTCCAAAACTACTACCTTATAGACACAAGTGTAAGGGGATAAAGAATATGTACATAAAGATATATGAATGAGTGATGGTACAGAGCGGCATAGGCAAGATACAGTAGATGGTATTGAGTGCAGTATATACATATGAGATGAGTATGTAAACAAAGTGGCATAGTTAAAGTGGCTAGTGATACATGTATTACATAAGGATGCAGTAGATGATATAGAGTACAGTATATGCGTATACATATGAGATGAATAATGTAGGGTATGTAAACATTATATTAGGTAGCATTGTTTAAAGTGGCGAGTGATATATTTTACATCATTTCCCATCAATTCCCATTATTAAAGTGGCTGGAGTTGAGTCAGTGTGTTGGCAGCAGCCACTCAATGATGATGGCCTTGAGATAGAAGCTGTTTTTCAGTCTCTTGGTCCCAGCTTTGATGCACCTGTACTGACCTTGATTGATTTAAAAAGTGCAACAAAACAAACCTTCTGCCGGCGTCCCATCATGCATTTTGATAGTATAGTGTATTTGATGGGAGAAGGAGGAGGAGAGGAAATCCCACTGAAAGACTGCCGGGCACGGTGCTTATAGTGGAAAGGAATACTGTTTTGAATAGAAAGGTCAAACTGTCATCATCGAGATTGTGCACTCTGTCTCCCTGGACTTGAACTCTTTAGTACTGCCCCCCCCCCCCCTCACCTGGTTCACCTCTGAGAGAAAACACCAGAGGATTAGTCCTCTTTCACTGCTTGCTGTGTGTGTGTGTGTGTGTGTGTGTGTGTGTGTGTGTGTGTGTGTGTGTGTGTGTGTGTGTGTGTGTGTGTGTGTGTGTGTGTGTGTGTGTTTGTGTGTGTGTGTGTGTGTGTGTGTGTGTGTGTGTGTGTCTTTGCTTGTATGTGAATGATGTGAAGGGGTGAGTGTGTGTACCAGTGAAAGATGAACAGGAGAGACTAGAGAGACTTGGGCTAACGTGGGCCATTGATAACCGCTGAGAACTTAGTGAAGCAGCGTTGCTTCCCAGTCCCGTTGTGTTCTGTCTCTACGGTAGGGGGTCAGGGTCTTTTCACTTTTAGAGGGGGGCTCTTTCGTGGTACTATTGTGGCCTTGAAAGAAAAGTCTAAAAGCAATGCATCTCCTTGGCCTGGTGCTGGGAGGAAGTGAACCGGGTGAGACCGCTACGCAGAAGAGATTTTCAATCAAGAGTTTGATGGGACATGGGGGGACGCAGGATGGTCTGAGATGAGGACGTGCAGGGAGCCAGGATGGTCCACACAGTCAATCAGAGTTGAAATAAGTAGGAGAGTGAAAATGAGTAAGAGAGGGAGAGGGTCAGGGAGAAGGAGAGAGAGAGAGGGGGAAGGAGAGAGAGAGGGGGAAGAAGAGAGAGAGGGAGAGAGCGATAGGGAAGGAGAGGGAGAGAGAGAGAGGGAGGAGAGGGAGAGGGGGAAGGAGCGAGAGAGAGAGGGGGAAGGAGGGGGAAGGAGAGAGAGAGAGGGAGAGAGTGAGCACAGTTAAATAGGGAAAACCAGGGAGCGAGGGATGGCAGAGGTGGGGGGGGCGGGTTCAAGGAATGAATGACATTAAGAATGAAGAGAGAGGAGAGGGGGTCGAGAGAGGAGAGGGGCGGGAGTCTAAGAGAGGAAGGGATGGAGAATAAACGGAACCCCCTTTCTAGATACCTCCCCCTTTTCTCCCGGGGAGAGGAGCAGCCTGACCCCAACAGGCTTTGTGAAAGTTCCTTCAGTGGAGGGAAAGAGAGACGGAGAGAGAGACACGGGAGAAGGGAGAGAGCAAGGACAGGCACCGTCGATAAAAATAAGTGTGGGGGAAAGGAGAGAGAGAGAGGAAGGACAACGTTTTAGTAATTAAAAATAAATAAATCTATTTTTTACCCCTTTTTCCTCCCCAATTTCGTGGAATCCAATTGGTAGTTACAGTCTTGTCTCATCACTGCATCTCCCGTACGGACTCAGGAGAGGCGAAGGTCAAGAGCCGTGTGTCCTCTGAAACGAGGAAGGACAAAGTTGAGTTGAGTGGCAGAGTCCGAGATAGAGAGAGAGAGAGAGAGAGAGAGAGAGAGAGAGAGAGAGAGAGAGAGAGAGAGAGAGAGAGCAGGGAATCAAGTAAGCAAGTAAGAGATATACTGCAACCGTCTCACCTCTTCCCTGACGCGTCATGGATTTGCGGTGCTGGATAGCCCTCCTGTTTGGACTAGTTGGGAATCAGGAGTAGCAGGAGCAGCAGCTTCCACCCGAAGGAAGGAAAGATGCCTTCTGTGTCTCTCAGCCTGCCCGTTGCCCTAGCCGGGCGAGCCCGCACCTGGGTCTGCCTCTCCTGCATGTTCTGGGTGAGCAGTGTGTGTGGGGTGTCTGTCTGTGGTGTCTGTTGGTGTGTGTGTGTGGTGTCTGTGTGGTGTGTGTGTGGTGTCTGTGTGGTGTGGTGTGTGTGTGTGTGGTGTGTTTGTGGTGTGTGGTGTCTGTGCGGTGTGTGTGTGTGTGTGTGGTGTCTGTGTGTTTGGTGGTCTATTTTCGTGAGTGATCTCTCCAGGTAAATCTACATGTCGGGTCTACATGTAGGGTGGTCCACCTATTCAAGTGGAATGGGGGTTTGAGGGTCTGTTGGGTGGTCTGCAATCCCAATGGTGCCTACAAGGTGCTGGGAGATGAAGAGGGGGAAACTTCAGGCAGAGAAGTTGAGAGAGGGATGATTGTTTCCCTTAATCTCTTTACCCTTTATTTAAAAGCTGAATCACTGTTCTGTCCTCTCTCTCTCTCTCTCTCTCTCTCTTGCTCTCTCTCTCTCTCTTTATCACTCTCTCTGTCTCTCTGTTCTCTTTCTCAGCCTGTTTGCATGTCTCTCTCTCTGTCTCTCTTTCTCAGCCTGTTTGTATCTGTCTGTCTGTCTGTCTGTCTGTCTGTCTGTCTGTCTGTCTGTCTGTCTGTCTGTCTGTCTGTCTGTCTGTCTGTCTCTGTCTCTCTCTCTCTGTCTCTGTCTCTGTCTTTCTCTCTACCACTCTGTCTCTCTCTCTCTCTCTCTCTCTCTCTCTCTCTCTCTGTCTCTGTCTTTCTCTCAACCACTCTGTCTCTCTCTGTCTCTCTCTCACTCTCTCTCTTTCTCTCTGTCTCTCTCTCAGCCTCTGTCTCTTACTGGCTTAGACACAAAGCTATTTTTGCTCTCTTGTATAATTGAATCAGCTGTGTGTTTTGCTCTCAGCGAGAGGTTTATGTGCGTGTGTGCTTTCTGAGCTATGTTGTGGTCTGAGCATGTGTTGAGAATGTCCGTATGTTCGGAAATATGAACATGTGCACAAAGGGGTGTGGCTTTGGTTCGAGGGGTGTGGCTTTGGTTCCAAGGGGTGTGGTTTGGTCCGAGGGGTGTGGCTTTGGTTCCAAGGGGTGCGGCTTTGGTCCGAGGGGTGTGGCTTTGGTCCGAGGGGTGTGGCTTTGGTTCCGAGGGGTGTGGCTTTGGTTCCGAGGGGTGTGTTTCACATTTGTGAATGATGTTGTAGATGTTATTCTCAGTACTCATCTTGTTTCCCTTTTCTTTCATCAGTGATGTGAAAGAACTGACAGGTGAAAATCAAGTCTCCAAGCCATGTCCACCGTGCTGGTAGTCTGTGTTTTCAGATCAGCTGATACGTTTTTCATACTATATATACAGCCTTGACGTGACGGTCCCTTGGCGCAGCACTGCTCCTTGACGTGACGGTCCCTTGGCGCAGCACTGCTCCTTGACGTGACGATCCCTTGGCACAGCACTGCTCCTTGACGTGACGGTCCCTTGGCGCAGCACTGCTCCTTGACGTGACGGTCCCTTGGCGCAGCACTGCTCCTTGACGTGACGGTCCCTTGGCGCAGCACTGCTCCTTGACGTGACGGTCCCTTGGCGCAGCACTGCTCCTTGACGTGACGGTCCCTTGGCGCAGCACTGCTCCTTGACGTGACGGTCCCTTGGCGCAGCACTGCTCCTTGACGTGACGGTCCCTTGGCGCAGCACTGCTCCTTGACGTGACGGTCCCTTGGCGCAGCACTGCTCCACTGTCAAACTACTGTCACATTTAGGATGAACCTAATTGACCCCTTTGATTAGTTGATCAGCATTCTTTTCTTTTAGAGGAGGGAGATTGTTAATGGACACCAAAGCCCCCCAACTAATCTCCTAGTCACTAATTGACTGCATTCAGAGGCTGTATAACAACTTACTTTAGGGTAATCTAATTAACCTGTTGCTTCTACTCGGGACGCTTGCGTCCCAACTAGAGCTCTGGAAATGCAAATGCGCTACGCTAAATGCTAATAGTATTAGTTAAAACTCAAAAGTTCATTAAAATACACATGCAGGGTATCGAATTAAAGCTACACTCGTTGTGAATCCAGGCAACAAGTCAGATTTTTAAAATGCTTTTCGGCGAAAGCATGAGAAGCTATTATCTGATAGCATGCAACACCCCAAAAGACCCACAGGGGACGTAAACAAAATAATTAGCATTTCGGCGTTACACAAACCGCACAATAAAATAGAAAACATTCATTACCTTTCACCATCTTCTTTGTTGGCACTCCTAGATGTCCCATAAACACTATTTGGGTCTTTATTTCGATTAAATCGGTCCATATAAAGCCTAGATATCGTTATATGTAGACTGTGTGATAAACGAAAAAAACATAGTTTCAAAACGTAACGTCATTTTTTAAAATTCAAAAAGTCGACGATAAACTTTCACAAAACACTTCGAAATACGTTTGTAATGCAACTTTAGGTATTAGTAAACGTTAATAAGCGATAAAATTCATCAGGAGGCGATGTAAAGATCATTAGCTGTCCGTCTGGAAAAATGTCCGGCTAGAAACTCAACGAAAATATCCGGTCCTAGACCGGATTAGATACGGTGTCCTGCATGTGTTTGACCAAGAAAAAACTCGAAGGGAAATGACAAGACTCTAGACACCGTGTGGAAGCTGTAGGTACTGCAACCTCAGTCAATTAATTGTGGTTCACCTTTATCAATGGGATCAAGTAGCGCATGGATATATTTTCCCATTTTCAGTGATCAGTTTTTCCTGTGCTTTTCGATGTAAATGCCGTTCTGGTAAAGCCACAGCAGTGATTTAACCAGTTTTTTAAACGTCTGAGTGTTTTCTATCCACACAGACTAAGCAAATGCATATACTATATTCCTGGCATGAGTAGCAGGGCGCTGAAATGTTGCGCGATTTTTAACAGAATGTTCAAAAAAGTAGAGGGTCGACTGAAGAGGTTAAACCTGCCCAGCAACGTTCATGTATAATTTTAGTTTGCGTAACGGCTGCCGTGCACACTCTCCACCCAGTGTATTTATCAGTACCTCAAAGTCATTCTGGGATTTTATCTCACCATTCTTGTTAATTAAGTCTTAAGTTAAGAAGGTATGTTTATAATTGTTCACGGATCCCTGCGGAACTTTCATTACACACACCTGGCCCCTATTCCCACTGATTGTATTTGTATATATGTGCCCTTTGGTTTCCATTGGGCGGTCGATTATTGTTACATTGTCGGTTGGTGCGTGTGAGTACCTGTGCTGTGTGTTTTGGCATTCGTGCCCTTGTGGATTGCGCAGATGATTACGGGTCTTGTCCCATGTGTTAATCATTGTGCGCATGTGTTATTTATTCGAGGTGCTCGTCGCTCTTTTGTTTTGTTACGTGTTTGTTTGGTCTTCGTCCCCGTTGCCTTTACACGTAATGCCGTAATTTGGGTGAGAAAAAAATATATATATTACGCTGGTCTCCCGAATCATTTATGCCAACGTATCAATAATATACAGTACCAGTTAAAGGTTTGGACACACCTACTCATTCAAGGGGTTTTCTTTATTTTTTAAAACTATTTTCTACATAATAATAGTGAAGACATCTAAACTATGAAATGACACATATGGAATCATGTAGTAACCAAAAAAGTGTTAAACTAATCAAAATATATTTTATATTTGAGATTCTTCAAAGTAGACACCCTTTGCCGTGATGACAGCTTTGCACACTTTTGGTATTCTCTCAACCAGCTTCACCTGGAATGCTTTTCCAACAATCTTGAAGGAGTTCACACATATGCTGAGCACTTGTTGGATTTGGGTTGAGGTCGGGTTATTGTGGAGACCAGGTCATCTGATGCAGCAGTGTCAAATAGCCCTTATCAAATCAAATGTTACTTGTCACATGCACCGAATACAACAGGTATTCAAAATAACTTACAGTGAAATGCTTACTTACCAGCCCGTAAACCACAATGCAGTTTTAAGAAAAATACGTAAAAAAATAAGAAATAAAGTAACAAATAAATAAAGAGCAGCAGTAAAATAACAATTAACAAATGTCTTAAAGTAATGATGGACTATTTGTCTTTATTTATTTGAGCCGTTTTTGCCATAAAATGGACTTGGTCTTTTACCCCTACCTTGTCACAGCACAACTGGCTCAAACGCATTAAGAAGGTAAGAAATTCCACAGATGAGCTTTTAACAAGGCACACATGTTAATTGAAATGCATTCCAGGTGACTACCTCATTAAGTTGGTTGAGAGAATGCCAAGAGTGTGCAAAGTTGTCATCGATGCAATTGATGGCTACTTTGAAGAATATAATTTTTGTTTTTTTGTTTACTTCATGATTCCATATGTGTTATTTCATAGTTTTGATGTCTTCACTATTATTCTACAATGTAGAAACTAGTAAAAATGAAGAAAAACTCTTGAATGAGTAGGTGTGTCCAAACTTGTGACTGGTACTGTATATATATATATATATATATATATACATATATGTGTGTGTGTGTGTGTGTGTGTGTGTAGGTTTCCAGTCTTTTCTGGTCAGGTCAAGGAAGTGGAGTATAAGCTGAGGTGGCTGGGAAACCCGACATCTCAAGAGTGAGGGCCACAATGACAAGTGATGTGTTCTCAGCTGCAGAACCAGTTACTGTCTGGTGAAGGCAGATGCAGGAAACAGACCTCCTCAATGAACCAGACGGGCTCTATCTGCTAGCCAAGAACATAAAGGAGCCCCCCCTCCCCACCCGAAAGCCCAGGAAGTCTGCACGGTCTTGGCTGCATTGACATTTTCCAGCGAGAGACAAAAATAAATTACTTTAGGAAAATAGATGAAATGACAATCAAGACACAGGAAATTAAGTCCTGGAAGACACTGACCAAGTGGAAGGTCAAAGTGAGCAAGGGTTGGCATAAAAGGGAATGAAAGAAGACTAAGGAAGAGGACAACATGGAAACCTAAGACGCCAATCTCAGGATGTTCTTCTTCAAAAGACTCTTGTGAATTATTGATGAGATCCAAATGGGTTTAGGGCCAGTGATAAACAAATCAAGTGTCCTATAAAAAGGTTTGAAAATATGCCAGGAAACATCATCTTATCAGTGAGGGTCATTGTTAGGTCGCAGAAGTATTTTCTGGGCTAGCTGACTGAAAGAGTATACAGTTGAAGTCGTAAGTTTACATACACTTAGGTTTATGTAGTCATTAAAACTCATTTTTCAACCACTCCACAAATTTCTTGTTAACAAACTATAGTTTTGGCAAGTTGGGTAGGACATCTACTTTGTGCATGACACAAGTAATTTTTCCAACAATTGTTTACAGACAGATTATTTCACTTATAATTAATTCATTGTATCACAATTCCAGTGTGACTGAGCAGCTTGGAAAATTCCAGAAAATTATGTCATGGCTTTAGAAGCTTCTGATAGGCTAATTGACATCATTTGAGTTATTTGGAGGTGTACCTGTGGATGTATTTCAAGGCCTACCTTCAAACTCAGTGCCTCTTTGCTTGACATCTTGGGAAAATCAAAAGAAATCAGTCAAGTCAAAAAATTGTAGAACTCCACAAGTCTGGATCATCCTTGGGAGCAATTTCTAAATGCCTGAAGGTACCACGTTCATCTGTACAAACAATAGTACAAAAGTATAAACACCATGGGATCACGCAGGTGTCATACCGCTCAGGAAGGAGGCGCGTTCTGTCTCCTATAGATGAACGTACTTTGGTGCGAAAAGTGCAAATCAATCCCAGAACAACAGCAAAGGACCTTGTGAAGTTGCTGGAGGGAACCGGAACTAAAGTATCTATATCCACAGTAAAACGAGTCCTATATCGACATAACCTGAAAGGCCGCTCAGCAAGGAAGAAGCCACTGCTCCAAAACCACCATAAAAAAGCCAGACTACGGTTTGTAACTGCACTTTTTGAAGAATTGTCCTCTGGCTTGAAGAAACAGAAATATAACTTTTTGGCCACAATGTCCATCTTTATTGTTGGAGGAAAAAGGGGGAGGCTTGCAAGCCGAAGAACACCATCCCAACCGTGAAGCACGGGGCTGGCAGCATCATGTTGTGGGGAGCTTTGCTGCAGGAGGGACTGGTGCACTTCAAAAAATAGATGGCATCATGAGGAAAGACAATTATGTGGATATATTGAAGCAACATCTCAAGGCATCAGTCAGGAAGTTAAAGCTTGGTCGCAAATGGGTCTTCCAAATGGACAATGACCCCAAGCATACCTCCAAAGTTGTTGCAAAATGGCTTAAGGACAACAAAATCAAGGTATTGGAGTGGCCATCACAGAGCCCTGACCTCAATATTATAGAACATTTGTGGGAAGAACTGAAAAAGTGTGTGCAAGCAAGGAGGCCTACAAACCTGACTCAGTTACACCAGCTCTGTCAAGAGGAATGGGCCAAAATTCACCCAACTTATTGTGGGAAGCTTGTGGAAGGCTACCTGAAACGTTTGACCCAAGTTAAACTATTTAAAGGCAATGCTATCAAATACTAATTGAGTGTATGTCAACTTCTGACCCACTGGGAATGTGATGAAAGAAATAAAAGCTGAAATAAATCATTCTCTCTACTATTATTCTGACATTTCACATTCTTAAAATATTCCTAACTGACCTAAAACAGGGAATTGTTATTAGGATAAAATGTCAGGAATTGTGAAAAACTGAGTATAAATGTATTTGGCTAAGGTGTATGTAAACTTACGACTTCAACTGTACGATGCTTTTGCACCCCACTACAGAAAAAGGACTTAATTCCGCCCCAAAATATGATTTCACAGGTGTACATTCCCTCCGCTGTACTCTATTATCCTCAATGGTACCGATTGCAGTTGTTAACACCCTGTGACATCATCGGTTTAAGTGCTCTCCTACACATGGGTATGTGCTAACTATTTTAGGCCACATGGTAAAAATATCGAAATACTAATCAGAAGACAAATAACAAAACCTATAATCTCAACTTCAAGTGCAATGTGTACTAAGGTGAAGAGGATTTGTACTAGTGCATTGATGACCACTTCTACAAATAGGCGTGGGTTTAAGAGGGATTTGTGCTAGTGCATTGATGACCACTTCTACAAATAGGCGTGGGTTTAAGAGGGATTTGTGCTAGTGCATTGATGACCACTTTTACCAATAGGCATGGGTTTAAGAGGGATTTGTGCTAGTGCATTGATGACCACTTTTACCAATAGGCGTGGGTTTGAGAGGGATTTGTACTAGTGCATTGATGACCACTTTTACCAATAGGCGTGGGTTTAAGAGGGATTTGTGCTAGTGCATTGATGACCTCTTCTACCAATAGGCGTGGGTTTAAGAGGGATTTGTACTAGTGCATTGATGACCACTTCTACCAATAGGCGTGGGTTTGAGAGGGATTTGTACTAGTGCATTGATGACCACTTCTACCAATAGGCGTGGGTTTAAGAGGGATTTGTACTAGTGCATTGATGACCACTTCTACCAATAGGCGTGGGTTTAAGAGGGATTTGTACTAGTGCATTGATGACCACTTCTACCAATAGGCGTGGGTTTGAGAGGGATTTGTACTAGTGCATTGATGACCACTTCTACCAATAGGCGTGGGTTTAAGAGGGATTTGTACTAATGCATTGATGACCACTTTTACCAATAGGCGTGGGTTTGAGAGGGATTTGTACTAGTGCATTGATGACCACTTCTACCAATAGGCGTGGGTTTGAGAGGGATTTGTACTAGTGCATTGATGACCACTTCTACCAATAGGCGTGGATTTGAGAGGGATTTGTACTAGTGCATTGATGACCACTTCTACCAATAGGCGTGGGTTTAAGAGGGATTTGTGCTAGTGCATTGATGACCACTTTTACCAATAGCCGTGGGTTTAAGAGGGATTTGTGCTAGTGCATTGATGACCTCTTCTACCAATAGGCGTGGGTTTAAGAGGGATTTGTACTAGTGCATTGATGACCACTTCTACCAATAGGCGTGGGTTTGAGAGGGATTTGTATTAGTGCATTGATGACCACTTCTACCAATAGGCGTGGGTTTAAGAGGGATTTGTACTAGTGCATTGATGACCACTTCTACCAATAGGCGTGGGTTTAAGAGGGATTTGTACTAGTGCATTGATGACCACTTCAACCAATAAGTCGCTCTGGATAAGAGCGTCTGCTAAATGACTTAAATGTAAATGTAAATGTAGGCGTGGGTTTGAGAGGGATTTGTACTAGTGCATTGATGACCACTTCTACCAATAGGCGTGGGTTTAAGAGGGATTTGTACTAATGCATTGATGACCACTTCTACCAATAGGCGTGGATTTGAGAGGGATTTGTACTAGTGCATTGATGACCACTTTTACCAATAGGCGTGGGTTTAAGAGGGATTTGTACTAATGCATTGATGACCACTTCTACCAATAGGCGTGGATTTGAGAGGGATTTGTACTAGTGCATTGATGACCACTTCTACCAATAGGCGTGGGTTTAAGAGGGATTTGTACTAGTGCATTGATGACCACTTTTACCAATAGGCGTGGGTTTGAGAGGGATTTGTACTAGTGCATTGATGACCACTTCTACCAATAGGCGTGGGTTTGAGAGGGATTTGTACTAGTGCATTGATGACCACTTCTACCAATAGGCGTGGATGTGAGAGGGATTTGTACTAGTGCATTGATGACCACTTTTACCAATAGGCGTGGATGTGAGAGGGATTTGTACTAGTGCATTGATGACCACTTCTACCAATAGGCGTGGGTTTAAGAGGGATTTGTACTAGTGCATTGATGACCACTTCTACCAATAGGCGTGGGTTTAAGAGGGATTTGTACTAGTGCATTGATGACCACTTTTACCAATAGGCGTGGGTTTAAGAGGGATTTGAAAGTAAACATTTCTTACAGCCAAAAACCTCTGGTGTTGTTGTTGCAAAGACACTTCAGAGAGTGCCAATAGCCAAAGCTAATATTGACCGTTAAGCTGTTGTAACGGTTTTCTGTATGTGAAGGAGAGTCAGACCAAAATGCGGCGTGGCTATTGCGATCCATGTTTAATGAAACAAAGTAAACACGAATCAAATACAATAAACGTACCACGAAAACCAAAACAGCCTAATACTGGTGCAATGTAACACAGAGACAGTAACAAGGACAATCACCCACAAAAACCCAACACCAAACAGGCTACTTAAATATGGTTCCCAATCAGAGACAATAACGAACACCTGCCTCTGATTGAGAACCATATCAGGCCAAACATAGAACTAGACAAACTAGACATGTAACATAGAATGCCCTCTCAGCTCACACCCTGACCAACCAAAACATAGAAACATACAAAGCAAACTATGGTCAAGGTGTGATAGCTGTCAAAGAGTTCAAATAGCTTAATGATATGATCAATCATCTGATCAATGATCAGTCCCCTCCCCAACATCAGAAATATTTTCACATGACCCCTTCCCTTGTTCTGTAGAATATATTGAACACCCTACACCACATATAATTAAGTTGTGTTTACGACCACAAATAACAATAACTGTAGCGACCCTGGGTTTATTATAGTGGATATCCACTTTGCCACTTCAGCATGCTTTTGTGGCACAGTCGATGCCACGCAGGGCTACGGGCCAGGTTGAGGTTTCATCGACCACCACAGACGAGCTCACTCTCCCTTCCTGCACTATGATCAGAGCCGGCTGCAGGCAATGATCACTTTGAGGGAAATCAGATTTGTAGCATTTTGAGGCCACATTTATAATTATGTAAAATAAATGCATCAAATTTTCCATCAGAAAGTTTATGTGCCAATGCACCACACAACCTATAAACAAAGCATACTAGTATAAATACCGACTTCGGGCACTTCAATATCATGGTTTGCATTTTCAACGCCACAATAAATACACTATGTCAATCTTGACAAACAGAAAATGTATCCCTCCCTACCTTGTAGGTGTACCCAGTATAGAAGGATTGGCTTGACAACCTCTGCATACCATGAAACATTTAGTTGTTTTGTTTATTTGTAACAGATGTCTCTCTCGAATGAGCACTGCACAGTTTGGATTGGTTTATTTGATTTGTCAGTTAAAGAACCTGCACAGATGTCAATTGAACGTCTATTCCTCGTTGTTTCAACGTAATTTCATTGAAATGACTTGGAAACAGCTTTGATTCAAGCAGTGTGTGGCCAGTGGGGACAAAGATAAAGTGACCGGGATTACACAATAAAGTCAGGGACTTATTTCCATTGTGGTCCCTATTTAAAACATATAGTACCAGTCAAAAGTTTGGACACCCCTACTCATTCAAGGGTTTTTCTTGATTTTTTTAAACAATTTTTTACATTGTAGAATAATGCTTAAGACATCAAAACTATGAAATACCACATATGGAAGCATGTAGTAACCAAAAAAGTGTTAAACAAATCAAATTACATTTTATATTTGAGATTCTTCAAAGTAGCCATCCTTGACATTTTCCACATTACAGCCTTATTCTAAAATGGAATTTTAAAAAATCCTCATCAATCTATACACAATACCCCATAATGACATCACAATACCCCATAATGACAATGCAAAAACAGGTTTTTAGAAATTTTAGCACATTTATAAAATATATATTACAAATGATTATTTACATAAGTATTCAGACCAATTGCAATGAGACACTAAATTGAGCTCAGATGCATCCTGTTTCCATTGATCATCCTTGAGATGCTTCTACAACTTGATTGGAGTCCACGTGTGGTAATTTCAATTGATTGGACATGATTTGGAAAGGCACACACTTGTCTATATAAGGTCCCACAGATGACCGTGCATGTCAGAGCAGAAACAAAGCCATGAGGTCGAAGGAATTGTCCGTAGAGCTCTAAGACAGGATTATGTAAAGTCACAGATCTGAGGAAGGTTACCAAAATAATTCTCCCACATTGAAGGTCACCAAGAACACAGTGGCCTCCATCATTCTTAAATGGAAGAAGTTTGGAACCACCAAGACTCTTCCTATAGCTGACTGCCTGGCCAAACTGAGGAATCGGGGGAGTTGGGCCAATGGTCACTCTGAAAGAGGTCCAGAGTTCCTCTGTGGAGATTTGAGAATCTTCCAGAAGGACAACCATCTCTGCAGCACTCCACCAGTTAGACAGAAGCCACTCCCCAGTAAAAGACACATGACATCCCACCTGGAGTTTCCCAAAAGACACCTAAAGGACTCTCAGACCAGAATAAACAAGATTATCTGGTCTGATAAAACCAAGCTTGAACTCTTTGGTCTGAATGCCAAGCGTCACGTCTGGAAGACCCCTGATACCATCCCTAAAGTGAAACATGGTGGTGGCAGCATCATGCTGTGGGGACATTTTTCAGCGGCAGTGACTGGGAGACAATTCTGGATCGAGGGAAAGATGAACGGAGCAAAGAACAGAGAGATACGCTCAGCACCTCAGACTGGGGCGAAGGTTCACCTTCCAACAGGACAACAACCCTAAGGAGATAGCCAAGACAACGCAGGAGTGGCTTCGGGACAAGTCTCTGAATGTCTTTGAGTTGACCAGCCAGAGTCCGGACTTTAAGCCAATCGAACATCTCTGGAGAGACCTGAAAATAGCTGTGCAGGGACGCTCCCCATCCAACCTGACAGAGCTACTTTGTCTTTCTAGACATTATTAACTGTCGAGAGTAGACCCACAACTGATCCAAATGGATTGAAACATTCAAATCACAGGTTTTTTGCACCATTATTCAAATAAAATTTTCTCTGCCACCTAAAGTAGAATTTTGTACTCAACTTGAAAACAATAATTCAATGATTAATTGTATTGTGGTGTTGTAGGTTACTATAGTCCAGTTAGGATAATTGTATTGTCCCTAAACAAGATCAATAGGGGAGCGTTTTGAACTGCATGTCTCATGTCTTCACTGTTCTTTCATGCTGCTATGATGGACCTGGCCTCTCCGCTATCTATCAGCTATTCCTATTGGTTCTTGTGGATTACTATTGAAAATGTATGCAGCTTTGAATGCTGTTATGTGTGGTATGATGCTAGTTAGCCTATTGCAGATCTAGACAAACAATCCACCTACCACTATTGTCACTATGAATGGTGGATAGAGGGTAGGATAGACAGTTAGACTGGTAGACTATATTGATCTGTGGTATATTAAAAGTTAGACTATATTGTCACTATGAATGGTGGATAGAGGGTAGGATAGACAGTTAGACTGGTAGACTATATTGTCACTATGAATGGTGGATAGAGGGTAGGATAGACAGTTAGACTGGTAGACTATATTGTCACTATGAATGGTGGATAAAGTGACAGGATAGACAGTTAGACTGGTAGACTATATTGTCACTATGAATGGTGGATAAAGTGACAGGATAGACAGTTAGATTGGTAGACTATATTGATCTGTGGTATATTAAAAGTTACCGCACTGAAAAGCGTAGTGCATAAGGGAAGTACCAGAACACCTTGATATATGGGAGGAGCCTGCACGCAGATTAGGACATTTGGATAGGATGGAAGAAAGTAAGAAGTAAAACCTGCAAAAAAAGTGAATATAAACCTGGCACTACCCTCCCATGTGCCCAATAAAATACCTCACAACCCTCCCCAAAGCAACAACAAAAAAAGTTTGACAACTTTCCCCAGCTAATGTTGATCTGTCCCTAAACTATGCTAAAACATGTGGCCAGGACATTACAGTCAGTCATCTCAGTGCAAGTCCAGGCTCATGCTTGGGGTTTGCAGTGGTCTGTCTCAAAGGCCCCAGTCTGGGGTACACACATGGCAGAAACCTTACTCTAGAAATGCACAAAAACCTAGGCTGAATCATGCATTGGTGTCCATGGGTGTTTTCCCTTAAACATTTCTGTTCTAGGTGTCTATCTTCAGCTAAAATGTGTTGAGTTCAGAAGAATTGGCACCAGATTATATGTTGTGTTATTTTATGACCAGAGTTCCAGGAAGAGAAGTATTCCAAGGTGCGTTCTCTTGTTTTAGTCTAGATAGGGTGTTTAGTGGCTTGGTTTAGGTGTTTAGTGGCTTGGTTTAGGATTTTTGATGATTTAGAAGAGGTTATCGTTGTGGGTAAAGCTAGACTAATCAGAACTCACCACATTCCTTCATCTGTAACACCATCTCTGTTTCTCTCCATATACTCTCCTTCTCTTTTTCTGCTCATTCATCTCTGTCTCCACCTCTCTTTCTATCTCTGTCTCCACCTCTCTTTCCATCTCTGTCTCCACCTCTCTTTCTATCTCTGTATCCACCTCTCTTTCCATCTCTGTCTCCACCTCTCTTTCCATCTCTGTCTCCACCTCTCTTTCTATCTCTGTATCCACCTCTCTTTCCATCTCTGTCTCCACCTCTCTTTCCATCTCTGTGTCTCCACCTCTCTTTCTATCTCTGTCTCCACCTCTCTTTCTATACCTGTCTCCACCTCTCTTTCTATCTCTGTGTATCCACCTCTCTTTCTATATCTGTCTCCACCACTCTTTCTATCTCTGTGTCTCCACCTCTCTTTCTATCTCTGTGTCTCCACCTCTCTTTCCATCTCTGTGTCTCCACCTCTCTTTCTATCTCTGTCTCCACCTCTCTTTCCATCTCTGTGTCTCCACCTCTCTTTCTATCTGTCTCCACCTCTCTTTCCATCTCTGTGTCTCCACCTCTTTCCATCTCTGTCTCCACCTCTCTTTCCATCTCTGTCTCCACCTCTCTTTCTATCTCTGTCTCCACCTCTCTTTCTATCTCTGTCTCCATCTCTCTTTATATCTCTGTGTCTCCACCTCTCTTTCTATCTCTGTCTCCACCTCTCTTTCTATCTCTGTGTCTCCACCTCTCTTTCTATCTCTGTGTCTCCACCTCTCTTTCCATCTCTGTCTCCACCTCTCTTTCTATCTCTGTCTCCACCTCTCTTTCTATCTCTGTCTCCACCTCTCTTTCTATCTCTGTCTCCACCTCTCTTTCCATCTCTGTGTCTCTTTCTATCTTTGTCCTGCAGCTGATTTGATCATCTCCCCCTCCTCACCTCTGATTTAAGTGAACAAAAAGTTCCACATGTGGGGCCCCTTTGAATTACGGCAACATTTCTGTAATTGCCACATCTGGCTTTGTGTTGCCCCAATGTTAACCCTAACCCAGCCATATTGCATTAGACATGTAGGCCGTTTTCCGGTAAGCCTCCATTTCATCAGTCCCTTTTCCAGCATGCCTCCTCCATTTAATCTTTCCCTTTTCCAGCATGCCTCCTCCATTTAATCTTTCCCTTTTCCAGCATGCCTCCTCCATTTAATCTTTCCCTTTTCCAGCATGCCTCCTCCATTTAATCTTTCCCTTTTCCAGCGTGCCTCCTCCATTTAATCTTTCCCTTTTCCAGCATGCCTCCTCCATTTCATCAGTCCCTTTTCCAGCATGCCTCCTCCATTTAATCTTTCCCTTTTCCAGCATGCCCTCTCCATTTAATCTTTCCATTTTCCAGCATGCCTCCTCCATTTAATCTTTCCCTTTTCCAGCATGCCTCCTCCATTTAATCTTTCCCTTTTCCAGCATGCCTCCTCCAATTCATCAGTCCCTTTTCCAGCATGCCTCCTCCATTTCATCAGTCCCTTTTCCAGCATGCCACCTCCACTTAATCTTTCCCTTTTCCAGCATGCCTCCTCCATTTAATCTTTCCCTTTTCCAGCATGCCTCCTCCATTTCATCTTTCCCTTTTCCAGCATGCCTCCTCCATTTCATATTTCCCTTTTCCAGCATGCCACCTCCATTTCATCTTTCCCTTTTCCAGCATGCCTCCTCCATTTAATCTTTCCCTTTTCCAGCATGCCTCCTCCATTTAATCTTTCCCTTTCCAGCATGCCTCCTCCATTTAATCTTTCCCTTTTCCAGCATGCCTCCTCCATTTCATCTTTCCCTTTTCCAGCATGCCTCCTCCATTTAATCTTTCCCTTTTCCAGCATGCCTCCTCCATTTAATATTTCCCTTTTCCAGCATGCCTCCTCCATTTCATCAGTCCCTTTTCCAGCATGCCTCCTCCATTTAATCTTTCCCTTTTCCAGCATGCCTCCTCCATTTCATCTTTCCCTTTTCCAGCATGCCTCCTCCATTTCATCTTTCCCTTTTCCAGCATGCCTCCTCCATTTAATCTTTCCCTTTTCCAGCATGCCTCCTCCGTTTAATCTTTCCCTTTTCCAGCATGCCTCCTCCATTTCATCTTTCCCTTTTCCAGCATGCCTCCTCCATTTCATCTTTCCCTTTTCCAGCATGCCTCCTCCATTTAATCTTTCCCTTTTCCAGCATGCCTCCTCCGTTTAATCTTTCCCTTTTCCAGCATGCCTCCTCCATTTCATCAGTCCCTTTTCCAGCATGCCTCCTCCATTTAATCTTTCCCTTTTCCAGCATGCCTCCTCCATTTCATCAGTCCCTTTTCCAGCATGCCTCCTCCATTTAATCTTTCCCTTTTCCAGCATGCCTCCTCCATTTAATCTTTCCCTTTTCCAGCATGCCTCCTCCATTTCATCAGTCCCTTTTCCAGCATGCCTCCCATTTAATCTTTCCCTTTTCCAGCATGCCTCCTCCGTTTCATCTTTCCTGAGCATTTTCAATCGGAGACATGTATCTCAGAGTTCCACTGCGCGCTGCAAGTTTCCTTCTTAGCCCATGATGCATCAAGGGAGCGGAAAAGATGAAACTCTGAACGGCGTCCTGGAGGGAATACTGCCACTCCTTCTCACTACATAAAAGGGTATTTAAGCTCCTGTTCATGTGATTTATGGGAGTAGTGAAGCTTTGTGTGTCCATTCCAGCCACCAACCCCCTTTTTATCCCCTAAAGAGACCCAGCCTTCTGCACGCTTTGCTGGACACATGGGCCCTCAGCCTCCCATGGCTTTCCCGACATTTATGGATGGGTTGGAGCTCAAATCTGGAAGGGCTCAGCTTGCCTGTCCCAGCTTGTTGACCAACTTTCCCTTCTCTCTTTCCATGGCTCTGTTTTAGTTTATTATCATGCTTTCTCTCATTCTCTCTTTTCATGTTGTTCCCTCTTTACTCTGCTTGTCTTTCTTAATGTCATCATAGATAACATCCGGACATATGATCATTTCCCTGCATGTTGTACACTATATTATACAATCCTGGTCAGAATAACTTTGTGTTTTTGACATGAGGAGTGGTTTATACAGGAAAGAGATGCTCCGATCAATAATAAAGAACATCTGTCTTCCAGTTCCATAATGTCACGGTTCATGAATCCACTGCCTCCTTTTCTCTCTCTCTCTCTCTCTCTCTCTCCCGTGTTTGTGTGGGCGTGGTTCCCAATCTCGGCCTGATTGTCTGCGCCAGCTGGAATCACTTATCTTCCCTTTATATGTTCTGTAACCAGTGTTTCTTGTTGTCAGATCGTTGTTACTTCCCTGAGGTTGTGTCGTGTGTCCGTACTCATCTCTCGCCGCCCTTGTGTGGATTATCTGCTGTGCTCCTTCCTACCCATCCGGACTCTCTCCCCTGGGTTTCTCAGCACGCTCACATAGGAGGATGTGCCCTAGTCCCTGGGTCGGATTCCGTCTGAGTACAGTCTGTCTGTCCTGTTGCTGCTGTAACCTATATTCATTAAACCATCGTTGCTTGCATCTTGCATCCGCCTCTGTATTGTTACAGAACGATCTGACCAGACCATGGATGCAGCGAGTTCAACGAGTCTGACCGAATTCATTTCCCGTAGTATCACGAGAATGGATCAACAAGAGGAGAACATCTCCAGCACAGGTCGGGAAGTACAAGCCATTGCGACGCAGGTATCCCAGCTGACCCAACAATTACAACATCTGAGGGGGCTCGCTGCGCCACCTACACCGGCAGTTCAACCCGCCCCGCCAGAGCCGGATTCCCAGCTAGAGCCACGGCTACCGACACCAGAGGGTTATTCAGGTGATCCTGACTATTGCAGAGCTTTTCTTACGAGATGTTCCATGCATTTCTCGTTGCAGCCACGGACCTTCAACCGTGAACAGTCTAAGGTAGCATTCGTACTCACACTGCTATCAGGCAAAGCGGCTCTTTGGGGAACGGCGGTGTGGGCGAACCAGGACCCATGCTGCACCTCTTTCCAGACACTCTCCGAGGAGATGAGAAGGGTCTTCGATCGGGCCGTGGCGGGTAGGGAGGCGGCCAGACTACTCGCTGACCTTCGCCAAGGAGACCGTTCAGTATCGGAATACTCCATCCAATTCCGCACTCTGGCCGCAGAGTGTCAGTGGAACGAGGAGGCGCAGTGGGACATGTTCCTGCATGGGCTGGAGGACCGGATCCAGAAGGAGATTTATGTTCTGGACCTTCCCAGGAGTTTAAATGGACTAGTGGAACTAGCCTTGAGGGTCGACGCTCGTCTGAGTCGTGTTGGCGCCGAGCATGCCCTAACACACCGTATAACGACACGGAGGGCTGGCATGCCAGCGGCGGGAACACGGCCAGTTCAACCTCCGCTCACGAACCCATGCAGCTGGGAGAGCTCGCCTCTCCCGGGAAGAGAGGGAGAGGCGGAGATCCCAAGGACTCTGTCTCTACTGTGGTAGAGCGGGCCACTTTATCCACTCCTGCCCGGTAAAAGATTAGGCCCGGTAGTAAGAATGAGGCTACTATCGGGTGGTGTCACCACAGAGAAGACCTCATCATCTACTCTCCTCCCGGTAAGACTAAGATGGGCCAACCACACGCACGACACCCAAGCCTTACTGGACTCAGGAGCAGAGGGTAATTTCATGGACTTCAAGCTCGCTCACAAACTCCAGATTCCTATCACCTCACTCCACGCACAAGATATCCGTCAACGCTCTCAATGGTCAAGAACTACCCAACATTTCTCACACCACTGAACCTATCACACTCATCACTTCTGGCAATCACACTGAGACACTATCATTTCTACTTATGGACTCACCCCTTGCACCATTAGTTCTCGGCCACCCTTGGCTCACCCAACACAACCCCAGAGTTGACTGGGGTCACAATTCTATATCCATGTGGAGTAACAAATGTCTTGAGTCCTGTTTAGTGTCTGCTTGTTCGTCTGTGTCTGATTCTGTGTTTCTAGAGGAGGCGGTGGATTTGTCTAACGTGCCCGTTGAATACCTCGACCTGAAGGAGGTGTTCAGTAAGTCCCGTGCTGCTTCTCTTCCTCCGCATCGTCCCTATGACTGTGCAATAGAATTATTGCCAGGTGAGTCTCCGCCTAAAGGCAAGTTATATTCACTCTCTGTTCCTGAGAGGGAGGCTATGGAGAGATACATCTCTGGTTCTCTGGCATCTGGATTAATTCGTCCTTCCTCTTCTCCAGCGGGGGCGGGGTTCTTCTTTGTGGAGAAGAAGGACGGATCTCTGCGTCCTTGCATTGATTACCGTGGGTTGAATAACATCACAGTGAAAAATACCTATCCCTTACCGTTGATGTCCTCAGCCTTTGAAAGGTTACAGGGAGCATCCGTATTCACTAAGTTGGATTTACGTAATGCATATCATTTGGTTCGCATAAGGGGGGACGAATGGAAGACGCGTTTAACACCCCCCAGAGGGCACTTCGAATATTTGGTCATGCCTTTTGGGCTATCCAACTCCCCAGCGGTTTTCCAGGCACTCGTAAATGACGTGCTGAGAGATATGATTGATCAGTTCATATATGTTTACCTGGATGACATACTGATTTTTTCTTCTTCTCTCCAGGAACACGTTCAGCACGTCAGACGAGTGCTTCAGAGGTTGTTGGAGAATGGACTTTTGTCAAGGCGGAGAAATGCATTTTTCATGCACAATCCGTTCCATTCCTAGGTTACATCGTCTCGACTGAAGGTATTCGCATGGATCCTGACAAGGTTAAGGCTGTGGTGGATTGGCCAAGCCCAGATTCCCGTAAGGCCCTACAGAGGTTTCTGGGATTCGCCAATTTCTACCGGCGTTTCGTTCGCAACTTTAGCCAGATAGTCGCTCCTCTTACCGCCTTAACCTCCCCAGAGTGACGTTCAGGTGGTCCGATACAGCCGAGGCTGCATTCGTCAAACTCAAGAGCCGCTTTGTTTCGGCTCCCATCCTCATAGCTCCCGATCCCTCGCGTCAGTTCGTGGTGGAGGTGGACGCTTCAGAGGTGGGGGTAGGTGCGGTACTTTCCCAACGTTCCTCTTCTGACGACAAGATGCACCCTTGCGCGTTCCTTTCCCATCGGTTATCACCTGCGGAACGCAACTACGACATTGGCAACAGAGAGTTGTTGGCAGTGAAGTTAGCACTGGAGGAGTGGCGCCATTGGTTAGAGGGTTCGGGGTACCTTTTATAGTTTGGACCGATCACAAAAATTTGGAATATATCAGAACCGCCAAGCGACTCAACTCCAGGCAGGCGCGGTGGGCACTCTTTTTCGGACGTTTTGACTTCTCTCTCTCGTATCGCCCGGGTTCCAAGAATGTCAAACCCGATTCCCTTTCTCGCATTTTTGACCATTCCGAACGCCCATCCACTCCCGAGTGCATCCTACCCGGGACCCTAGTGGTCTCCACACTCACATGGGAGGTTGAATCGAGGGTCAAAACGGCCTTAGAAGGGGTAACGCCTCCGCCCGGTTGCCCGCCTAATCGGTTGTTTGTGCCGGAGGGGTGTCGGTCCGATGTTATTCGGTGGGGGCATTGCTCCAACGTAGCGTGTCATCCAGGAGTCAGTCGCACTAGCTTTTTGGTTAAGCAACGCTTTTGGTGGCCACTGATGGCTCGTGACATTCACAGTTTTGTCTTGGCTTGCTCGGTTTGTGCCACTGGGAAGACTTCTAATCGACCCCCAGATGGGTTACTCCAACCGCTGTCGGTCCCTTCGAGACCCTGGTCCCACATCGCGCTAGATTTTGTTACCGCCTCCCGCCCTCCCAGGGCAAGACGGTTGTTTTGACCGTGGTGGACCGGTTCTCGAAGGCGGCTCATTTTATTCCCTTGCCTAAATTACCATCTGCCAAGGAGACAGCGGTAACTGTCGTGGATCACGTCTTTCGCTTACATGGTCTGCCGATGGACGTAGTTTCTGACAGGGGGCCCCAATTTGTGTCCAAGTTTTGGCAAGAGTTTTGTAGGTTACTGGGAGCGAGTGTCAGCCTGTCTTCAGGGTTTCATCCCCAGAGCAACGGTCAAGCGGAGAGGGCCAACCAAGATTTGGAGAGAGTGTTGCGATGTTTGGTTTCTAAGAATCCCTCTTCCTGGAGTCAACAACTCTCTATGGTTGAGTACGCTCACAATTCGTTGCCAGTGGCAGCCACGGGTCTCTCTCCGTTTGAGTGTAGTTTAGGTTACCAGCCACCTATCTTTCCCAGTACGGAGTCCGAGGTGTCTGTTCCCTCCGCTCACGCTTTCATCCAGAGGTGCCGTCACGCATGGAGCAGAGCCCGTGAGACTCTTCTCCGGGTGGGGGGCGCGCACCAAGACTAAGGCCGATCGCCACCGGTCGAAGCCTCCGGTATACGTCGTTGGCCAAAGAGTGTGGCTTTCTACTAAGAACATTCCACTCCGATCCGTTTCGAACAAGCTTGCCCCCAAATTTATCGGCCCGTTCAAAGTCACCAGGATCATTAGTCCGGTGGCGGTCCGGCTCCAGCTTCCTCCGGCGTATAGGAGAATTCATCCTACCTTTCATGTGTCTAAAATAAAACCTGTGTTTCAGGCACGCATTAACCCACCGGTCCCGGTTCCCCGCCGCCACGACTTGTTGATGGGGAACCCACCTTTTCTGTCAATCGTATTTTGGACTCTAGAAGGAGGGGACGCGGATTCCAGTACCTGGTGGACTGGGAGGGTTACGGCCCGGAGGAGAGAAGTTGGGTACCTGCTAGGGACATTCTGGATCACTCCCTTATCGATGATTTCAATCGACAGGTAATTTCGCCTGGGAACGCCAAGAGGCGTTCCTAGAGGGGGTATTGTCACGGTTCATGAATCCACTGCCTCCTTTTCTCTCTCTCTCTCTCTCTCCCGTGTTTGTGTGGGCGTGGTTCCCAATCTCGGCCTGATTGTCTGCGCCAGCTGGAATCACTTATCTTCCCTTTATATGTTCTGTAACCAGTGTTTCTTGTTGTCAGATCGTTGTTACTTCCCTGAGGTTGTGTCGTGTGTCCGTACTCATCTCTCGCCGCCCTTGTGTGGATTATCTGCTGTGCTCCTTCCTACCCATCCGGACTCTCTCCCCTGGGTTTCTCAGCACGCTCACATAGGAGGATGTGCCCTAGTCCCTGGGTCGGATTCCGTCTGAGTACAGTCTGTCTGTCCTGTTGCTGCTGTAACCTATATTCATTAAACCATCGTTGCTTGCATCTTGCATCCGCCTCTGTATTGTTACACATAATATATCCTGTTTTGGGGGTTCAATATTGCTTTAGTTAGCAGTTTGACTAGTTTAACCCCCCAATGTATTTTATCTTTCCTCTGATGTGTTGTGTGGCTTCAATGTTTTGGATCCACAGCAGAATGAAGTGTTCTGATGGCTGTGTTTGTGACTGTCCTCAGACAAATGTGGAGGATCGGGTCCACACATGACAGGTTGCTACAGAAAACAACCTTGATGAGTGTGGAGCGCGTGCCATCCTATACTGTCCATAGGTGTTTCATGTCACTCATCAACAACTGTTTTCAGCCTTAGCTGAGTTCCCAAACTCTGTACATGGCTTTAATATGGGGAGCTTTTTGTGTTTTTTTTTTCTGGCGTAGTTGTTTAGTTTCGCCAGGGGACAGTGAGTTAGTCAAATAGACAGACCAAAATGCATCAGAGACAGCCTGATCACCGGCATCAATCATTCCCCAATAAACAAACTACAAATCCCTTGTGCCATCGCAGATGAAATGACCCCACATTGAGATCGAATGAGTTTGGTCTCCCTTAATGAGTGCGGTCAGATCGAGGCAGGGAATTGAGGTGAATTGGCTGTTTAATATGATCTGGAATTTTATTCAGGTCTCAGCGGCATCCAGTTTAATACAGGATTTGGCTGAGTAGCCTGGAGTCTAGACTAGAGGTCGACCAATTATGATTTTTCAACGCCGATACCGATTATTGGAAGACCAAAAAAATCTGATACCAATGAATCGTCCGATTATTATTATTATTATTATTATTATTATTATTATCATTTATTTATTTTTATTTATTTGTATTTATTTGTAATAATGACAGTTACAACAACACTCATTGAACAATGAACACTTATAATTTTAGTTATAATACATAAATAAAATCTATTTAGTTTCAAATAAGTAATGAAACATGTTCAATTTGGTTTAAATAACTCAAAAACACAGTGTTGGAGAAGAAAGTAAAAGTGCATAATGTGTCATGTAAAATAGCTAACGTTTCAGTTCCTTGCTCAGAACATGAGAACATATGAAAGCTGATGGTTCCTTTTAACATGAGTCTTCAATATTCCCAGTTAAGAAGTTTTAGGTTGTTGTTATTATATGAATTATGACGCTTCGACTATTTGTTTTTATACCATTTTATTTACATTTGACGATTGGATGTTCTTATAGGCACTTTAGTATTGCCAGCCTAATCTCGGGAGTTGATAGGCTTGAAGCCATAAACAGCGCTGTACGACAAGCATTGCTAAGAGTTGTTGGCAAACTCAGTAAAGTGCTGTTTGAATGAATGCTAATGAGCCTGCTGCTGCCTACCACCGCTCAGTCAGACTGCGCTATCAAATATCAAATCATAGACTTAATTATAATAGAATAAACACACAGCAATACGAGCCTTTGGTCATTAATATGGTCAAATCCGGAAACTATCCTTCATCCAAAACAAAACGTTTATTCTTTCAGTGAAATACGAAACCGTACCGTATTTTATCGTTCAATAAATATAGCTAATTATTGCTGTTACATTGCACAGCCTTCATTGTTATGTCATAATAATGTTAAATTCTGGCAAATTAATTACGGTCTTTGTTAGGAAGAAATTGTCTTCACACAGTTCACAATGAGCCCGCCGGCCCAAACTGCTGCATATACCCTGACTCTGCTTGCACAGAACACAAGAGAAGTGACACAATTTCCCTAGTTAATATTGCCTGCTAACATGAATTTATTTTAACTAAATAAGGAGGTTTAAAAAATATACTTCTCTGGATTGATTTTAAGAAAGGCATGTACAGTTGAAGTCAGAAGTTTACATACACCTTAGCCAAATACATTTACACTCAGTTTTTCACATTCCTGACATTTAATCCTAGTAAAAATCCCTGTCTTAGGTCAGTAAGGATCACCACTTTATTTTAGGAATTAGAAATAATAGTAGAGAGTGATTTATTTCAGCTTTTATTTCTTTCATCAAATTCCCAGTGGGTCAGAAGTTTACACACACTCAATTAGTATTTGGTAGAATTGCCTTTAAATAATTTAACTTGGGTCAAACGTTTCAGGTAGCCTTCCACAAGCTTCCCACAATAAGTTGGGTGAATTTTGGCCCATTACTCCTGACAGAGCTGGTGTATCTGAGTCAGGTTTGTAGGCCTCCTTGCTCGTAAAACGCTTTTTCAGTTCTGCCCACACATTTTCTATAGGATTGAGGTCAGGGCTTTGTAATGTCAACTGCAATACCTTGACTTTTTTGTCCTTAAGCAACTTTGGAAGTATGCTTGGAGTCAATGTCCATTTGCAAGACCCATTTGCGACCAAGCTTTAACTTCCTGACTGATGTCTTGAAATGCTGCTTCAATATATCCACATAATTTTTCTGCCTCATGATGCCACCTATTTTGTGAAGTGCCCCAGTCCCTCCTGCAGCAAAGCACCCCCACAACATGATGTTGCCACCCACGTGCTTCACGGTTGGGATGGTGTTCTTCGGCTTGCAAGTCTCCCCCTTTTTCCTCCTAACATAATGATGGTCATTATGGCCAAACAGTTCTACTTTTGTTTCATCAGACCAGAGGACAATTTTCCAAAAAGTACGATCTTTGTCCCCATTTGCAGTTGCAAACCGTAGTGTGGCTTTTTTATGGCAGTTTTGGAGCAGTGGCTTCTTCCTTGCTGAGCGGCCTTTCAGGTGTTTTCGATATAGGACTCGTGTCACACCCTGACCATAGTATGTTTCTATGTTTTGTTTGGTCAGGGTGTGATCTGAGTGGGCATTCTATGTTACATGTCTAGTTTGTCTATTTCTATGTTTGGCCTGATATGGTTCTCAATCAGAGGCAGGTGTAAGTCATTGTCTCTGATTGGGAACCATATTTAGGTAGCCTGTTTGGTGTTGGATTTTGTGGGTGATTGTTCCTGTCTCTGTGTTTGCACCAGATAGGGCTGTTTTGGTTTTTCCACATTTCTTGTTTTGTTAGTTTATTCATGTATAGTGTCTATATTAAAGAACCATGAATAACCATCACGCTGCATTTTGGTCCGCCTCTCCTTCACCTCAAGAAAACCGTTACAACTCGTTTTACTGTGGATATACAGTGGGGTAAAAAAGTATTTAGTCAGCCACCAATTGTGCAAGTTCTCCCACTTAAAAAGATGAGAGAGGCCTGTCATTTCCACATAGGTACACTTCAACTATGACAGACAAAATGAGAGAAAAAAATCCAGATAATCACATCACAAAATCACAAAATTGTAGGATTTTTAATACATTTATTTGCAAATTATGGTGAAAAATAAGTTGAAGTGAGTTGAAGTGATTAGATGATAAATTAACAGGCACTGCATTGATTATATGCAAAGCAGGACAAGCTAGTTAACCTAGTAATATCGTCAACCATGTGTAGTTAACTAATGATTATGTGGAGATTGATTGTTTTTTATAAGATAAGTTTAATGCTAGTTAGCAACTTACCTTGGCTCCTTGCAGCCACAAGGTTATTTTGATGCTACACTCGCGTAGCAGGTTGTCAGTCTGCCACGCAGTCTCCTTATGGACTGCAATGTAATCGGACAAAATCGTGGTCCAAAAAGGATGATTACCGATTGTTATGAGAACTTGACATCGGCCCTAATTAATCCACCATGGTGATTAATCGGTCGACCCCTAGTCTAGAGCTGCTTGAGAAAAGACTCCAACGTTATATTGAGCCATATGGGCTTTTGTTTCTTGGCCGTCCCTTGCTAAAACAGGCAGAGTTTTGTTGTATAAGGATACATTTGGTATTGGTTTTTGCCTAATACTCTTTTGGCCAGTGGGCAGCTATCCTTTTATAAATATGTTGTTAGTACATTCAGGGACCGGCTGCCCAGATCCAGATTAAGCCTATTCCTTTAGAATCACATTCTCCATTGAGCATGCTTTTTAGTCCCGTATGTGTAATCTGTGTCTACAGAATCTCCCCTCAGTGTTTACACGTGCTCACGATCACATTAAACGGATATGGCTCAACCGACACTGCTTTTTATAAGAATTACAGTTCTTTAAAATATGCTTCTTCAAGGAGAGCCTTGGCCTGAGCCCATTTGTGTTTAAATGTTGTTCAGCATGAGTTTTACATTCCAGAGTCGACATGCTTTGCTTTGAGAAATATTTTGCTCTGTAGACTGTGGATTCGACTGAAAGAGAGGCCAATAAAGCACCACAGGTGACATCCCTCATGGAGAGGGTTGGTTGGCTGGCCCTGAGCCCAGTGGAGGTCATGGGTCATTTGAACAGGAACTGAGACACGGCTGTGAACCGAGAGACCAGGTTTCCCACAACCTCGCCAGCATCTACCTCTGAAATCGCTCACTCATTCATAGCTCATCCCCAAACAGCCTTGGCTACATTCAATATTGAGGTTATACGTGTATAATATGTAGGTGTGTTCAAACATGGACTGCTATGTCCGTATGAACGTTCACACATTCCTGTATTGCTCTTTATATATTTAGGGATTTTAGCCTCAGTTTTGATTCCTTGCGTTGTCTATAAACCCCACTTTCTGGCTCGTTGTGAACACTGCCTTGACCTTATATGGCCATGTTGAGTTCCCGATACATTCAGCACCTGAACCTTTTACCCTATATGGCCATGTTGAGTTCCTGATACATTCAGCAACTTAGCCTTTACCTTATAAGGCCATGTTGAGTCCCTGATACATTCAGCACCTGAGCTTTTTACCTTATATGACCATGTTGAGTTCCTGATACATTCATCACCTGAGCCTTTACCTTATATGGCCATGTTGAGTCCCTGATACATTCAGCACCTGAGCCTTTTACCTTATATGGCCATGTTGAGTTCCTGGAACATTTTAACATGGAGATTCTCCCAATACACCTCCACTACTGTGACCGAGGGGTGAATTCTAAGGCTCTTTCTCACATGTCTAAAGGTTTGTGCATTCCTCCGTTCATTCCCTTCATGGTCTCCTTTCCTTCATTGGCTCCTTCCCCTATTCTAGAAAGAACTTGACAGGTTCATCATTAGGCTGGCCTTCAGATGAAAGAGAAGAGAGAATTCTGTACTTTGACAGCCTGGGATGTCTGGGCCGGGCCAGACCGAATCCAGTACTCTGACAGCCTGGGATTTTACACCATGACAACACCACCATTAGAGGGGTGTCTGGGCCAGGCCAGGCCCACTAGCTGAATCTAGTAGTCTGAGAGCTCAGTCTGGATGCACCTGCTGGCTGGCGAGACTGTAGAACCAATCAATAGTCTAATGATCTCTGACTCCTCCCTTGATGCTAGCGTCCAAGGAGGCATTGTCTGACCAACTTACGGTGGCACAAGAGACTGTGGCCGAACTATTGTCCGTGACAAACACAGTAACCAAACTGAAGTGACCATAATTCCTGCGCTTGGCTTTATTCTTGATGTTTTTGGTTGAGGTGCTCTGTTTCCACAATACCATGTTATATTTCAGTATCTGCTTCTTGAGGTAAACAACTTTCAGTAACAGACTATGAGCCTCCTGTGTGGAATTTGTTTTGAGTGCATTCCTAAACACTGCTGAAGATACAAGAGTAACTTCATTACTTACGATGCTACAAAAGAGAACCTAAGTTCCACAAGGGTGTGTATGCCTTGAGGCATACAGTTTGGTGGTTGTTTCCTGTGGGAATACCCTTATGCACTGCAGTGCTTTCAGAAAGTATTCACACCCCTTGACTTTTCCCACATTTTGTTGTGTTACAGCCTGAACTTAAAATGGATTATATTGAGATGTTTTTTGTCACATACAATAGCCCATAATGTCAAAGTGGAAGTACATTTTCTAAATGTTCACCTATTAATTTAACATGAAAAGCTGAAATGTCTCTAAGTATTCAACCCCTTTGTTATGGCAAGCCTAAATACGTTCAGGGGTAAAAAAAATATGCTTAACAAGTTACATAATGAGTTACATGGACCTACTCTGTGTGCAATCAAAGTGTTTAACATGATTTTTGAATGACTACTTTCTCTGTACTCCACACATATCTGTAAGGTCTCTCAGTCGAGCAGTCAATTTCAAACACATATTCAACCACAAAGACCAGGGAGGTTTTCCAGTGCCTCACAAAGAACAACACCTATTGGTAGATGTGTAAAAAAAAGCAGACATTGAATATCCCTTTGAAGATTTGTTGTGACACCCAGTCACTACAAAGATACAGGCGTCCTTCCTAACTCAGTTGCCGGAGGGGATAGAAACCACTCAGGGATTTCACAATGAAGCCAATTGTGTGTAATGGCTGTGATAGGAGAAAACTCACGATGGATAACATTGTAGTTACTACAATAACATTGTAGTTACTCCACAGTACTAACCTAATTGACAGAGTAAAAAGAAGGAAACCTGTACAGAATAAAAATATTCCAAAACATGCATCCTGTTTGCAACAAGGCACTAAAGTAATACTGCAAAAAATGTGGCAAAGCAATTCACTTCTTGTCTTGAATACAAAGTGTTATGTTTGGGGCTGTAACAATCGTCATTGGTGGAATTAGACCAAGATGCAGGGGTAGGTTAATCATATTCTTTAATGATAACCAGAAAAAACAAGAAAGAGAGAACCAACGAAACGAGCAGCCTTGTAGGGCTCAACAGCAACAATACAAGAACAAGATCCCACAACATAGGTGGGAAAAAAGGCTACCTAAGTATGATTCCCAATCAGAGACAACGATAGACAGCTGCCTCTGATTGGGAACCACACTCGGGCCAAACACAAAGAAATACAAAACATAGAATGCTCACCCAAATCACACCCTGATTAACCCAAATAGAGACATAAAAAGGCTCTCTAAGGTCAGGGCATGACAGGGGCAAATCCAATACAACACATTACTGAGTACCACTCTCCATATTTTCAAGCATAGTGGTGGCTGCATCATGTTATGAGTTTGCTTGTAAATGTGAAAAACAAACAGAATGTAGCTAAGCATAGGCAAAATCCTAGAGGAAAACGTGGTTCAGTCAGCTTTCCACCAGACACCGGGAGATTAATTCACCTTTCATCAGGACAATAACCTAAAACACTAGGCCAAATCTACACTGGAGTTGCTTATCAAGTGAATGTTCCTGAGTGGCTGAGTTACAGTTTTGACTTAAATGTACTTGAAAATCTATGGCAAGACCTGAAAATGATTGTCTAGCAATGATCAACAACCAATTTGGCAGTGCTTGAAGAATTAGGGAAATAATGAGGGCAAATGTTGCATAATCCAGGTGTGGAAAGCTCTTAGTGACTTACCCAGAAACACTCACAGCTGCAATTGCTGCCAAAGGTGCTTCTACAAAGTATTTGGGTGTTAATAATTATGTACATGAGATATTTCTGTATTTCATTTTCAATAAATGTACAACATTTCTAAAAAAAATATGTTTTACATTTGTCAATGTGGTATTGTGTGTAGATGGGTGATTTTTATTTTGTTTAATCTAATTTGAATTCAGGCTGTAACACAAACAAATTGAATTAAGTCAAGAGGTATGAGTACTTTCTGAAGGCATTGTACAAGCTGGATCATGCCATGGTTTATATTACCACCACCCACTCCAATATGTTCAGAGGTCTGCGTCCGTTTCTTATGAAGCCACATCAATTGTCAAAGATCAAGCCAACTTGTAGCACTGGTCTTTTCTGGGCTCATTTGTGATGATGAACTTGACTTTAAGGTGAGCAGGGATTAGGACCATAAAGCGGGCTACTTGCAGGAACAGGTTTACAGTCTGTTATCGGGGTCTATTTCTCCAGTGTTGCTCAATTTGTGACATTTCTTTTCAGTTGTTGCAATGTCACAATGGCCTCTAAGAGAGAATTATGTTTTGCTTTCACAAAACGAGCACAGACTACGCCAAGGAAATGAAGTTCTGTCATTCAATATCCTGTCACATTTAACTGCTTTACATGGTTGTGATTAAATAATTCCATACACTTAAAAAAAGCTATTACATACCATTTTAATAGTGTAAGGACATTACTCCCTGCTCTCTCATCTCTCAATTCAATCATCATAGTCTCTTTTATCCTGGAGGAATTTTCCTAAATAGGCCTGACTTTATTTTAGCTCAGCATTGCACTTTATTGTAGCTGGGAAAGCGCCAGGAAATTGTTAATTGCATCAGTCTAATTTTTTCTGGTAGAGCTTGTAGATCATTTTGCATACTCGCCATGTTGTAATATTATATTGAGGCCAACCCCAATTAGTCTACTGGTCGATTGTTTGGTCTTTAGGCTGTTGGTCGACCAAGATTGTTTAGTCGAGCACTAAAATATAATATATATATATATATTTGCGCCCATCTCAGTGATCTAATTCATTCCGGAGGCCTCGACTAAATGCCGATTTATGCTTGATCCGAAATGTGGTCAGAGGCTCCATATGAAGGGTGTGACACCATTGTCCTCCAGAGAGAGGCATGCAGAGGCCAAATGGAGCTCTGTACCACATCGCCATGTGCCTCCCAAATGTTGTAACAATGCGGAGGGCTCTGTATAGCTCTGCATTGACATGATTGGTTCACGGTAGTTAGGGGCTGCTCTGCAAAGCTCAAGTATGCATGCCCTGACTTCTGCTGAGGCCACATCACCCTAAATGCTGCATGGCCAATGCAAATGTTGGAATGACCATGCGCCCAGATGCACAATGCACTTCTCTCTCCAGAATGTGCTCCCTCCAATTTGTGCACATTCAGTATTTCATAATTTCATTGTGTGAAATGTTTGCGTTTGATTGTTAGTCTATATCAATTTCCCATTATGTATATAACTAGTAGTACATTTACCGTTAATTCCTAATGTACAGTGTTTGTTACTTTGGGTACTGTCATTTATGTTCACATTGTCGGAGTGAAGACACAGAGTGCACAACCTATGCTACACAGAAAGTTTGGGTTTATTTCATTCCAGTTTTGTCAATTTAGTCATCTTCTTTTGTTTGGAGAACTCCTGTCAATGTTTAGTAAGGACTTGCACGCATAGAAGTAAACCTATAGGCTACCGGGCCTGCACACAAATGTAGGCATATAAATGTGCCCAGTTGGGTATCTGATAGTATTTCTGATTGACTTAAAGCACCACCACTAATCACCTGTGGAGCTTCTCAAAGTAATTGTTACGATAAACTAGGAGTGGTGGGTGGAATCAGGCGCAGAGAGCAGGGTTCAGTAGATTGTCAAATTTATTCACCGGCGCAACAAAACGGTCACGCCAACACCCTTTACCAGCCCAAACAACAGGACCAAAATAGTCCGGAGAATAAAGACACGAAAAAAACACCATCCAACAGAGTAACAAAAAACAAGCCCGCACAAATACCCAGCGGGCCTAGTGCCCTTAAATAGCCTACAAACAAACACTAACACAAAACAGGTGTACCCAATTACCCAATAACCAGAAACAAACGGAAAGGGAATCGATGGCAGCTAATAGGCCGGCGACGACGACCGCCGAGCACCGCCCGAACAGGAAGAGGCAGCATCTTCGGCGAGGTTCGTGACAGTACCCCCCCCCTGACGCGCGGCTCCCGCAGCGCGCCGACCCCGGCCTCGAGGACGACCCGGAGGACGAGGCGCGGGGCGATTCGGGTGGAGGCGGTGGAAATCCCTCAAGAGGGAAGGATCTAAAATGTCCCTCCCCGGTACCCAGCACCTCTCCTCCGGACCGTACCCCTCACAGTCCACGAGGTACTGCAGGCCCCTCTCCCGGCGTCTCGAGTCCAGAATAGCTCGTACTGTGTACGCCGGGGACCCCTCGATGTCTTGTAGGGGACCAGCTACCACCGGCCTGAGGAGAGACACATGAAACGAGGGGTTAATGCGATAGTAAGAGGGAAGTTGCAATCTACAACACACCTCGTTTATCCTCCTCAGGACTTTAAATGGCCGCACACACTGCGGCCCCAGCTTCCGGCAGGGCAGGCAGAGGGGCAGGTTTCGGGTCGAGAGCCAGACCCTGTCCCCTGGTGCGAACACCAGGGCCTCACTGCGGTGGCGGTCAGCGTCACTCCTCCACCGCAGGAGCTTCGGTCTGACTCTGATGCCACGGAGCCAGGACCGGCTGGTAGCCCAGTACGCATTCGAATGGCGACATATTCGTGGATGAATGCCGAAGTGAGTTCTGGGCCAACTCTGCCCACGGGACGTACCTCGCCCATTCTCCTGGCCGGTCCTGGCAATACGACCTCAGACACCTACCCACTTCCTGGTTTACTCTCTCCACCTGCCCATTACTTTCGGGGTGATAACCAGAGGTAAGGCTGACCGAGATCCCCAGACGGTCCTTAAACGCCTTCCAAACCCGGGACGTGAACTGGGGACCCCGATCGGATACGATATCCTCTGGAACCCCATAGTGCCGGAAGACGTGGGTAAATAGAGCCTCTGCAGGCTGTAGGGCCGTAGGGAGACCAGGCAATGGGAGGAGACGGCAGGACTTAGAGAACCGATCCACAACGACCAGAACGGTAGTGTTCCCCTGAGATGGGGGAAGATCAGTAAGGAAATCTACCGAGAGATGTTAACTATTTAATTGTACTAGAATTAACTATTTATTATTTAATTGTACTATTTAATTGTACTGACGCTGTCTCTTTAAGGGTTGTCGCTAAGC